>NC_074692.1:9121748-9229248 GCF_029448725.1 Salvelinus fontinalis
GTAATATTATCAGAATCAGAAACCATTTGCATTGCTAGTTATAGCCTAATGTTAGTTAGCTAACACTGAACCTAGTTTGTTAGCTTTAGCTACCTGCAGCTATACTACCGCTTTGACAATGTTTGTATTGGTAGTAGTATCAGTTGAGATTATGCTGGTTCATTGTTTACCTAGCTAACATTTAAGGGCCATTTTCTCAAAAGCGGGGTGACACGTTATCAACTTTCAAAGCAGAATTACTTTCCCATTGTTCCTCAACTGCAGTGTATGCTATAAAATGTTCTAGCTCTGAGTGTCTACTTTTATCCAATGTAAAAAACACAATTTCTAATTTTGCTGCATAAGACCGAATCGAGGCACAGTTTTACTCCTGAACTTATTTAGGCTTGCCATAACAACGGGGTTGAATACTTACTGACTCAATACATTTCAGCTTTTCATTTTCTATTAATTTGTAAAAAATTCTAAAAACAAAATGTCACTATGACATTATGGGTATATTGTGTGTCTCAATTTAATACATTTTAAATTCAGGCTGTAACACAACGACATGTGGAATAAGTTAAGGTGTATGAATACTTTCTGAAGGCACTGCAACAATGTGCACCACCGTTTTTGGAAATGATCCTTTAAACTACTACTAGTTTATATAAAAAATGTGTCTCATTTCAAGAAACTAGGCGTATGTCGCGAGTCACGACTTCACAGGAGAGCCATTTGAACATAAACTTTTTTTTTTAATCTAAATGTGTTTTTGGCACAAATGCCTTCGGGAACATGTGAACCTTCATGCGCCTTAATAACAAATGTGTATGCCATCTGTAAATACGAGTAAAATTGTTAAATTATGAGCCTAGTTGGTTTAGCCACAGAAAAAGTCAGGAACCTTCGCGCTAGCCCTGATTGGCTGAGATAATGGGTGGGCTGGACATAACATAATGGGTGGGCTGGACAGAGCTTGAGAGGATCTGCAGAGAAGAATGGGAGAAACTCTGCAAATAAAGCTGTGCCAAGCTTGTAGTGTCATATCCAAGAAGACTTGAGGCTGTAATTGCTGCCAAAGGTGTTTCAACAAAGTACTGAGTAAAGGGTCTGAATACTTATGTAAATGTGATTTTTCAATGACTAAAAACCTGTTTTTGCTTTGACATTATGGGATATTGTGTGTAGATTGATGAGAAAAAACAACAACAATTTAATACATTTTAGAATAAGGCTCTAACGTGACAAAATATGGAAAAAGTCAAGGGGTCTGAATACTTTCCGAATCCACTGTATATGCCATTCAGCTGACACTTTAATCCAAAGCGATTTACAGTCATACGTGCATACATTTTACTTATGGGTGGCTCCAGGAATCGAGCGCCATGCTCTACCAACTGAGCCATACAGTTAGATGGTTGTAGCCATCAATTGCCCCATTAACAATCATCCTTATTAGCAAAGGTATTTCATTTCAAACTTCACATTTCTTTAGTATAAGCTACTTATAGTAATAAACGATATCAGCAAAATGTCTGCGATAAGTGATTTTCTTCCCAGCTCTACTAACCACTGGATGGCTCTGAATGTGTCAGCATACAGTCAAAGCTACTATCCACTTTTTGAGCTAAATAGTGCTCTCAAATCCTAATTTCCTGGTGTGGACAGCAGATGAGAGTTATATTCATGATATAGCTAACTTAGCTAGGTAACATACTGTACATTTGTAGAAAACAAGTTATATTAAGTGGCTAACTAGCTAGCATTAACAGCGTTTTCAATGGTGGCAGTGCAGCTAGCTAAGCAGCTAGCAAACAATGGAAGTAAAGTATAATTTTGGATTAGAAAAATACTCCAACGGGCTATGCATTTCAGGAATGACAGTCGTAAGTACCCCCTGTGCACTGATGAATTATTTAGCCATTTAAACAATTTATTTGTTGATGAAAACTCAGTGTTTGCCACTGCCCTCATCGGCTTCCTTGTGTTTGAAATGTGAGCTTGTCCGAGGATGGTCGGACTCGAGCCTGTTTAGTGACAGTTGCTATCCAAAATTATGGGGGGTCAATTAAGCAACTTCTAGAAGTTCTACTCACTGCCACAGTCATACTCTGGACCTAGTTTTGCCCCATGAAATAAATGTTGTGGATCTTAATGTTTTTCCTCATAATCCTGGACTATCGGACCACCATTTTATTACGTTTGCAATTGCAACAAATCATCTGCTCAGACCCCAACCAAGGAGAATCCAAAGTCGTGCTATAAATTCTCAGACAACCCAAAGATTCCTTGATACCCTTCCAGACTCCCTCTGCCTACCCAAGGACGTCAGAGGACAAAAATCAGTTAACCACCTAACTGAGGAAATCAATTTAACCTTGCGCAATACCCTAGATGCAGTTGCACCCATAAAAACGAAAAACATTTGTCATAAGAAACTAGCTCCCTGGTATACAGAAAATACCCGAGCTCTGAAGCAAGCTTCCAGAAAATTGCAACGGAAATGGTGCCACACCAAACTGGAAGTCTTCCGACTAGCTTGGAAAGACAGTACCGTGCAGTATCGAAGAGCCCTCACTGCTGCTCGATCATCCTATTTTTCCAACTTAATTGAGGAAAATAAGAACAATCCAAAATGTATTTTGATACTGTCGCAAAGCTAACTAAAAAACAGCATTCCCCAAGAGAGGATGGCTTTCACTTCAGCAGTAATAAATTCATGAACTTCTTTGAGGAAAAGATCATGATCATTAGCAAGCAAATTACGGACTCCTCTTTAAATCTGCGTATTCCTCCAAAGCTCAGTTGTCCTGAGTATGCACAACTCTGCCAGGACCTAGGATCAAGGGAGACACTCAAGTGTTTTAGTACTATATCTCTTAACACAATGATGAAAATAATCATGGCCTCTAAACCCTCAAGCTGCATACTGAATCCTACTCCAACTAAACTACTGAAAGAGCTGCTTCCTGTGCTTGGCCCTCCTATGTTGAACATAATAAACGGCTCTCTATCCACCGGATGTGTACCAAACTCACTAAAAGTGGCAGTAATAAAGCCTCTCTTGAAAAAGCCAAACCTTGACCCAGAAAATATGAAAAACTATCGGCCTATATCGAATCTCCCATTCCTCTCAAAGATTTTAGAAAAAGCTGTTGCGCAGCAACTCACTGCCTTCCTGAAGACAGACAATGGAAACTAAACGCTTCAGTCTGGTTTTAGACCCCATCATAGCACTCAGACTGCACTTGTGAAGGTGGTAAATTACCTTTTAATGGCGTCAGACCGAGGCTCTGCATCTGTCCTCGTGCTCCTAGACCTTAGTGCTGCTTTTGATACCATTGATCACCACATTCTTCTGGAGAGATTGGAAACCCAAATTGGTCTACAAGGACAAGTTCTGGCCTGGTTTAGATCTTATCTGGCGGAAAGATATCAGTTTGTCTCTGTGAATGGTTCGTCCTCGGACAAATTCCTTGTTACTCAAGGTTCCGTTTTAGGACCACTATTGTTTTCACTATATATTTTACCAATTGGGGATGTCATTCAAAAACCTAATGTTAACTTTCCCTGCTATGCGTGTGACACACAGCTGTACATTTCAATGAAACATGGTGAAGCCCCAAAATTGCCTGCACTAAAAGCCTGTGTTTCAGACATAAGGAAGTGGATGGCTGCAAACTTTCTACTTTTAAACTCGGACAAAACAGAGATGCTTGTTCTAGGTCCCAAGAAACAAAGAGATCTTCTGTTGAATCTGATAATTAATCATGATGGTTGTAAAGTCGTCTCAAATAAAACTGTGAAGGACCTCGGCCTTACTCTGGATCCTGATCTCTCTTTTGACAAACAAATCAAGACTGTTTCAAGGACAGCTTTTTTCCATCTACGTAACATTGCAAAAATCAGAAACTTTCTGTCCAAAAATGATGCAGAAAAATGAATCCATGCTTTTGTTACTTCTAGGTTAGACTACTGCAATGCTCTACTTTCCGGCTACCCGGATAAAGCACTAAATACACTTTAGTTAGTGCTAAATATGGCTGCTAGATTCCTGACTAGAACCGAAAGATTTGATCATATTACTCAAGTGCTAGCCTCCCTACACTGGCTTCATGTTAAGGCAAGGGCTGATTTCAAGGTTTTACTGCTAACCTACAAAGCATTACATGGGCTTGCTCCTACCTATCTTTCCGATTTGGTCCTGCCGTACATACCTACACGTACGCTATGGTCACAAGAAGCAGGCCTCCTAATTGTCCCTAGAATTTCAAAGTAAACAGCTGGAGGCAGGACTTTCTCCTATAGAGCTCCATTTTTATGGAATGGTCTGCCTACCCATGTGAGAGACGCAGACTCAGTGGGTCCTTTTCAGTGGGTCCTTTGATTGAGTGTAGTCTGGCCCAGGAGTGTGAAGGTGAAAGCAAAGGCCCTGGAGCAACGAACCACCCTTGCTGTCTCTGCCTGGCCGGTTCCCCTCTCTCCACTGGGATTCTCTGCCTCTAACCCTATTACAGGGGCTGAGTCACTGGCTTACTGGTGCTCTTCCATGCCGTCCATAGGAGGGGTGCGTCACTTGAGTGGGTTGAGTCACTGATGTGGTCTTCCTGTCTGAGTTGGCGCCTCCCTTGGGTTGTGCCGTGGTAGAGATCTTTGTGGGCTATACTCGGTCTTGTCTCAGGATGGTAAGTTGGTGGTTGAAGATATCCCTCTAGTGGTGTGGGGGCTGTGCTTTGGCAAAGTGGGTGGGGTTATATCCTGCCTGTTTGGCACTGTCCGGGGGTATCATCGGATGGGGCCACAATGTCTCCTGAACCCTCCTGTCTCAGCCTCCAGTATTTATGCTGTAGTAGTTTATGTGTCGGGGGGCTAGGGTCAGTCTGTTATATCTGGAGTATTTCTCCTGTCTTATCCGGTGTCCTGTGTGAATTTAAGTATGCTCTCTCTAATTCTCTCTTTCTTTCTTTCTCTGTCTCTCTCAGAGGACCTGAGCCCTAGGACCATGCCTCATGACTACCTGGCATGATGACTCGTTGTCCCCAGTCAGCGAGTCATGATGACTTGCTGTCCCCAGTCCACCTGGCCGTGCTGCTGCTCCAGTTTCAACTGTTCTGCCTGTGGCTATGGAACCCTGACCTGTTCACCGGACGTGCTACCTGTCCCAGACCTGCTGTTTTCAACTCTCTAGAGACAGCAGGCGCGGTAGAGATACTCTCAATGATTGGCTATGAAAAGCCAACTGACACTTACTCCTGAGGTGCTGACTTATTGCACCCTCGACAACTACTGTGATTATTATTATTTGACCATGCTGGTCATTTATGAACATTTGAACATCTTGGCCATGTTCTGTTATAATCTCCACCCGGCACAGCCAGAAGAGTACTGGCCACCCCTCATAGCCTGGTTCCTCTCTAGGTTTCTTCCTAGGTGTTGGCCTTTCTAGGGAGTTTTCCCTAGCCACCTTGCTTCTACACCTGCATTGCTTGCTGTTTTGGGTTTTAGGCTGGGTTTCTGTACAGCACTTTGCGATATCAGCTGATGTAAGAAGGGCTATATCAATAAATTTGATTTGAATAAGTGAAAACCACTTGCATAATGGAGGAGCGAGAGAGAGAGAGAGGGAGGGAGGAAAAAGAAGGAGTGGCAGACAAGGAATATTTGATGAGAGGAGGAGTAGGGAAGTGGGAAAAGAACAGAGGACGCCATAAGAGAGGGAGTCAAAGGGGAGAGGGTGTGAGTGAGAGCGGGTAAGCTACAAGACCCCACTAGCCACAGACCATTCTCCAATGTTGTGAAAATACTGTGTTGCATGTAATAGCCCCAACAAAATAAATTCTAGGTAACAACATGAATTCTATGAAGTCTAATCTCTGCAACTTCATATCAATTTTAACTTAACCATATGTATTTACTTAGACTAACTTGATCATATTTTATTCGGTGTGAGGTAATTGTAAACACCGCTTCAACTGGAGTCAACGTCTATAATCAACATGTCTTATCAAACAGATAGAGAATGTGGTTAATGTGGGAACTGTATGACTCCGGGCTTGTGAGGGAGTTTTGACAACAAACATAGAGGCTTTCACCACATGGCAGAACTGGGTCAACATGTCTGACGGCTGTACAAACCCAATTACCTCATAACCTGGTCACACACAGTCAGAGAGAGAGAGAGGTCTAACTGGGATAGGTAAGTGCTGCTCTTATGATGCACATCTCAGACACAACAACAGCCCCGTAATAGGACCTGGCTAGTAATAAGGCCCGGCTATGACAGCAACACACACATGCACACAAACAAGCACGTGTGCATGCACGTACACACACACCCTGGCATAATTGTGTGTCGTTAGAACACACACCAGTCTAGGATGTAATGACAACAGAGTGACGTCAATCAGAGGATATTGTCTTTTGTTATGCCAGAGAAGAGGGAGAGAGAAAAAGAGAAGCCGGCCACTCGAGAGGTTATTAGCTTCCTCTGCTGCTTGAGAACAAATTAAGCGCTTTCTGTTATGTGAGAGAAAGGAGACAGGCCTGAGGCCACCGTGGGCCGCACGTCACACTCTCCCACACTCTCAAATAAACACACACACACACAATCCCAAACATACTCACACACACACACTCTTACACGATGAGTTGTAAATCTACATAATCAATGCTGACCCAAAGATAATGTGTGTAGAGTACGTATGTAACAAACAGTATGCAGGATATTACTCACACACGTCAGCTAAGGAATAGGCCTATTCACCCAAAAACAGGATGCAACAGGATTCAACTGGGGGCAATGTTAACAAAGTACTGTATATTGATAATACACTTGCCTTATCTCTTCTACCGGTCACTTGTTGGACCCTGTGTGAACCTGCACTATATATACAAAATGTATAGATTCGGTTATTTCAGTCACACCCTTTGCTCACAGGTGTATAAAATAGAGCACACAGCCATGCAATCTCCATAGACAAACATTGACAGTAGAATGGCCTTACTGAAGAGCTCAGTGACTATCAACGAGGCACCGTCATAGGATGCCACCTTTCCAGCAAGTCAGTTCGTCAAATTTCTGCCCTGCTAGAGCTGCCCAGGTCAACTGTAAGTGCTGTTATTGTGAAGTGGAAACATCTAGGAGCAACAACGGTTCAGTAGCGAAGTGGTAGGCCACACAAGCTCACAGAACAGGACCACTGAAGCGCGTAGCGCGTAAAAATCGTCTATCCTCATTTGCAACACTCACTATCGAGTTCCAAACTGCCTCTGGAAGCAATGTCATCACTAGGCTGTTCGGGGGCTTCATGAAATGGGTTTCCAGATCACCATGTGCAATGCCAAGCATCGTCTGGAGTGGTGTAAAGCTCGCCGCCATTGGACTATACTAGATAAATCCGGCCATAGTGTAGTAAACGTACATCCCGCCATAGTGTAGTATAAATACATCCCACCACAGTGTAGTATAAATACATCCCACCACAGTGTAGTATAAATACATCCCACCACAGTGTAGTATAAATACATCCCACCACAGTGTAGAATAAATACACCCTGTCATGGTGTAGTATAAATACATCCCACCACAGTGTAGTATAAATACATCCCACCACAGTGTAGTATAAATACATCCCACCACAGTGTAGTATAAATACATCCCACCACAGTGTAGTATAAATACATCCCACCACAGTGTAGTATAAATACACCCTGTCATGGTGTAGTATAAATACATCCCACCACGGTGTAGAATAAATACACCCTGCCACGGTGTAGAATAAATACATCCCACCACGGTGTAGTATAAATACTTCCCCCCACGGTGTAGTATAAATACATCCCACCACGGTGTAGTATAAATACATCCCACCACAGTGTAGTATAAATAGACCCTGCCATGGTGTAGTATAAATACATCCCACCACAGTGTAGAATAAATACACCCTGCCATGGTGTAGTATAAATACATCCCCCCACGGTGTAGTATAAATACACCCTGTCATGGTGTAGAATAAATACATCCCCCCACGGTGTAGTATAAATACACCCTGCCATGGTGTAGTATAAATACGTCCCACCACGGTGTAGTATAAATACTTCCCCCCACGGTGTAGAATAAATACATCCCACCACGGTGTAGTATAAATACACCCTGCCATGGTGTAGTATAAATACGTCCCACCACGGTGTAGTATAAATACTTCCCCCCACGGTGTAGTATAAATACATCCCACCACGGTGTAGTATAAATACTTCCCCCCACGGTGTAGAATAAATACACCCTGTCATGGTGTAGAATAAATACATCCCACCACGGTGTAGAATAAATACACCCTGCCATGGTGTAGTATAAATACTTCCCCCCACGGTGTAGAATAAATACACCCTGTCATGGTGTAGAATAAATACACCCTGTCATGGTGTAGAATAAATACACCCTGCCATGGTGTAGTATAAATACTTCCCCCCACGGTGTAGAATAAATACACCCTGTCACGGTGTAATATAAATACACCCTGCCATGGTGTAGAATAAATACACCCTGCCACGGTGTAGAATAAATACATCCCACCACGGTGTAGAATAAATACATCCCACCACGGTGTAGTATAAATAGACCCTGCCATGGTGTAGTATAAATACTTCCCCCCACGGTGTAGAATAAATACACCCTGTCACGGTGTAATATAAATACACCCTGCCATGGTGTAGAATAAATACACCCTGCCACGGTGTAGAATAAATACATCCCACCACGGTGTAGAATAAATACACCCTGCCATGGTGTAGAATAAATACATCCCCCCACGGTGTAGAATAAATACACCCTGCCACGGTGTAGTATAAATACTTCCCCCCACGGTGTAGTATAAATACATCCCACCACGGTGTAGTATAAATACTTCCCCCCACGGTGTAGAATAAATACACCCTGCCACGGTGTGGTATAAATACTTCCCCCCACGGTGTAGTATAAATACATCCCACCACGGTGTAGTATAAATACTTCCCACCACAGTGTAGAATAAATACACCCTGCCACGGTGTAGAATAAATACACCCTGCCATGGTGTAGAATAAATACACCCTGTCATGGTGTAGAATAAATACATCCCACCACGGTGTAGAATAAATACACCCTGTCATGGTGTAGAATAAATACATCCCACCACAGTGTAGTATAAATACACCTTGCCATGGTGTAGTATAAATACACCCTCCATCCAGCAGTATGTACCTATCCTCTGTTGACAGGATCATACTTCTGTCCCAAATGGCACCCTATTACCTATACAGTATAATGCACTACTGTTGACCAGAGCCCTATGTGCCCTGGTAAAAAGTAGTGCACTACATACTGTAGGGAAAACCGTAGGGTGTTATTTGGGATGCATCCCATGTTTCTATAGTACTGGAGTCAATCAGAGGATGAACCTCTGTGTGAAGCTGGCAAACCAACCACCTCTAACAGTAGAGGTAGTGTGGCTGATTTCATGCTGCCTGACTGGCTGGCTGGCTGTCCCTGCTATACACATTACATAACCCTTTGTCAGTCTTTTGCAGTGAATGAACCAGAGTTGTATAGGCACAATCCACTGGCTCAGGAGAGGGCATGAGTCACGCCCGGAGTCACGCCCCTGGGTCATAGCTACAGGCTAAAGGCTTTATCATTTTTATTTTAAACTGTAATATCGTCATTGTTGCATAGAACACTACAAGAAAGGCGTAACAATTTAAAGAAATGATAACAAAACGCTCAAACTAAGAAGGTCTGTACAGCAGTTACATTCAGTTACATGTAAATGTATAGGTACAGTATAATAAAAGTTCAGCCTACAGATCCTTTTAAGCATTACTGCCATCTAGTGCTGAAATAGGCATACTGTATCTGGTAGGACTAGGGACTCGATTCAATCTGTATATCTGAAGCGTTACAGATTGCGCTATCTCAATTTAAAGGTCATTTCTGATTGAGCTGACAAATACAGCATTCACAGTGAATTCAGTCTCCACTAACGTGGGAACATCGCCTTTAAATTTCAATCACGCTGTAACAATGAACTTCAGCGTTACAAACCGAGCGAGCCCTTAGTCATTTGATCCTGTGCTATTGGAATTCTAAAGCGGAAGTTCCCTTTGTTCATGGTAACCTGCAGTGGGCCTAGCAATCCAATAGAATTAGGCCAAGCTAAGAATCCGAATATTCTAAAGTCACTTTGTTGAATAGATTGTGTTAGCGATAAATAGGCCTCCCAACATGAGTTTATGATACATATGGATGGCCTTATTCACAGTCACCATCAGTGCATAGTGTTATAAATAGGTTGATGTGAGGCTGCTAAGAACAGATGGTCAGCCCACTCAATCGACGGGTTGAGCTCCACCCATATCTATATAACGACACACTGACGTTTATCTTATGACTTGGTTATGGTACCGAGACGGGTACCCTACATTACAGACACACGCCTGCACACATACACACTCCCGCAAGCACACGTGCAGGCACACACACCACACACACATGCATGTACGCACACACAAACACACACACACACACACACACACACACACACGTATATACAAAAAACCTGCTTTGATAATCATAATGCACATCTGATTACTTTGAGAGAGTGAATGGGGATAACAAGGTCTAAAACCCTGCAGAATTAGCACTAATGGGAAGAAAGTGTTTTGGCTATGAGCTTTAGAGCAGCCAATAACCTGAATAATCCTCTGAATGGACCCGTCTTCCAGAACATGGAGTAAAGTGCAGGCTTTGGTGGAGCTCTCATTCCACTATTTGTCGACTATTTTACCCTTCTAATGGCACCAATCTCTACGTGCCTATCTAACAGCAGACGTGTTGCTCCACACACACACAGGCGCGCACAATGTGTACTGTAGTTATCGACCAACACCTGTGCAACTGGATCTACACAGAGCAAACAACAGAACTACAGAACTCGAGGCTGTTGGATCACTTAGAAAAACCAAAGCCACAAAGCTATCACAGCCTGGCAACCGAGAAACGGAGCAACGACATTTTACATAACACTGTGGCGCGCTCCAATGTGAACGCTGCTCTGGTAGTTAGGGTTCTCTCCCGGTGGAGAGAATTATCAGTGCAGGCCAGGTAGGGCTCAGATAAGAGAGCATACACACACACACACAAGAGCATTCACACACGCAAAATGATGAAGGGCTTTAAAGAGCTGTTACTGATTATTACAGTTGGCTAATAGAACTCAATCACACTCTCAACTTCCCCTCATCTTTCCTCCTCTTCCAATACCTCAACCACTCAGTTGAAAAATAACTAGGACAGTGCAAGAATCACAGCAACAATCCCATTCTAGTCCATGTCAAGCCTCAGTCTCTGTGACAAAACTGCACACTATAACCTTGGAATAATAACTAACCAGAAACATCACATAATGTTAGATGAATAACAAATAAAGATATTACTGCAGGAATGCACAGTCACAGTAGCCTACCCTCCATCCCCACCCCCCAGTGCCTGAGCCCCGGCCCCCACAGTTACCCTCTCCTCTTGGGCTTGATATCGATGGGCTTGTTGGTGGCGTATGGAGAGCCGTTGGAGCAGGCATGGCGGTAGCGTGCTATCCTTTCAAGTGACTCAGAGTTCGCTGGCAGACTCATCTTACTACACCTCCACACTCAACAGATAGCCTATGTCCACTCACAGCCGAAACGAACACACACTTACACACTCACACGTGTGAGGGACCACTCCCTTACAGAAGACACACACAGTAGAGAGAGAGACATACACACGCACGCGCCAGGGACGACACCCCTACTAGAGCTCCACTGGACATCTCCCCTCTAAGAGGCAAGAGAAAAAGGAAAGAGAGACAGAGGGAGAAGCATGAGATAAGGCTAGCATGAGAGGCAGGAGGAGTGAATGAGAGGCAGGAGGAGTGAATGAGAGAGAGAGAGAGAGAGAGAGAGAGAGAGAGAGAGAGAGAGAGAAAGAGAGAGAGAGAGAGAGAGAGAAAGAGAGAGAGAGAGAGAGAGAGAGAGAGAGAGAGAGAGAGAGAGAGAGAGAGAGAGAGAGAGAGAGAGAGAGAGAGAGAGAGAGAGAGAAAGACTATATGATTGTGTGGAGGGGCGGGTACATGTAGCTACTGGCTAATACTTCACATGTGAGTTACCTCAGAAACACATACAGTATGGTAGCAGCGCTGTCTGTCTCTAAGAGACTATTACCATCTCGCTCTACGGGCTTCTATGACCATCTGACATAGCTAAAAAGATAATACTCACTCACTTCACTCACTCACTGGGAGAATCTCAATTGCATTTCCTTGATTCAATGTGTCTTCTCTCCTCGCTTCCATCTCAAAACACATTCTGACTTTCTCATCCAATGGGTTTTGAGAAGGAGGCGAGGAGAGAGGACCAAGGAATCCCATTGAGATTCTGCCACTCAGTGCTGTGATAGTCCACCCATAAGACCTGTGATACCCAGCTTCCAAAGCTAGGTGGAAGCAGTGCACCATGCAGGGATTGCACTTGCTTGAATTCACCATTATATCGTCGTTGCATGAGCCTTATCAAAAACTGCACCAGCACCACCATAAGAAACATACTGTATCACCGCCTAGCATTTAACCAACTGCTAACTCCAGATCCTTCCCATAACCTCGATCAATAGCAGGGAGAACAAGACGTTTGTTATGGCTGCATACAACGACATTGATGATTCAACTAATATTTGACCATAATGAAGGTGCATTGTTGCCAGGCTAATTTGGGTTTGTAATGAGCATCCTTCCGTTGCCAACAGGGGACAGTCTCTTCTAAGAAGTAGGACAGTAAGAGCTGAACACCAAGCACACGCACGCAGACACACAACTGTGTTTGTCTGTCACGGCTTCTGCCTAGTGCTCACAAAAGCAGAGCTAGCAGGTGACAACTGGTTCTTGGTGGCTATCCACTGCTTTAAAGTCAGGGATACAACAACAGATGCAACAATGCACGTCTAAACACATCGTGATGCACACAGACATGGAGACACAGCACACACACATGCACCCACCTGGCTGCCAAATCAGCCACAGACCATCACTGACTGCAACATTGTGAGCACTCAGGAATGGTGTTAGGCTGTTGTCTCACAGGGCACACTGGCTGAATCCATGTTGTTTCCACATCAGTCCAATGGAATTGCGTTGAACTAACGTGGAATAGACGTTGAATTGACGTCTGTGCTCAGTGGGCTGTTGCATGGCACTTGCAACAGCAATATTGTGGGTTTGACTCCTGCTTGGCCCACCCATGTGTGTCCTACTGTAAGTCTCTTTGGATAAAACTGTCTGCTAAATGGCATATACAGTTGAAGTCGGAAGTTTACATACACTTATGTTGGAGTCATTAAAACTCGTGTTTCAACCACTCCAAAAATTTGTTGTTAACAAACTATAGTTTTGGCAAGTCGGTTAGGACATCTACTTTCTGCATGACACAAGTAATTTTTCCAACAATTGCTTACAGACAGATTATTTCCCTTATAATTAACTGTATCACAATTCCAGTGGGTCAGAAGTTTACATACACTTTACATACAAGTTGACTGTGCCTTTAAACAGCTTGGAAAATTCAAGAAAATGATGTCATGGCTTTAGAAGCTTCTGATAGGCTAATTGACATCATTTGAGTCAATTGGAGGTGTACTTGTGGATGTATTTCAAGGCCTACCTACAAACTCAGTGCCTCTTTGCTTGACATCATGGGAAAATCAAAAGACCTCACAAAAAAAATGTGTAGACCTCCACAAGTCTGGTTCATCCTTGGGAGCAATTTCCAAATGCCTGAAGGTACCATGTTCATCTGTACAAACAATAGTACGCAAGTATAAACACCATGGGACCACGCAGCCATCATACCGCTCAGGAAGGAGATGCGTTCTGTCTCCTAGAGATGAACATACTTTGGTGCGACCCCAAGCATACTTCCAAAGTTGTGGCAAAATGGCTCAAGGACAACAAAGTCAAGGTATTGGAGTGGCCATCACAAAGCCCTGACCTCAATCCCATAGAAAATGTGTGGGCAGAACTGAAAAAGCGTGTGCGAGCAAGGAGGCCTACAAACCTGACTCAGTTACACCAGCTCTGTCAGGAGGAATGGGCCAAAATTCACCCAACTTATTGTGGGAAGCTTGTGGAAGGCTACCTGAAACGTTTGACCCAAGTTAAACAATTTAAAGGCAATGCTACCAAATACTAATTGAGTGTATGTAAACTTCTGACCCACTGGGAATGTGATGAAAGAACTAAAAGCTTAAATAAATCATTCTCTCAACTAATATTCTGACATTTCAAATTCTTAAAATAAAGTGGTGATCCTAACTGACCTAAGTTTTTAGTAGGATTAAATGTTAGGAATTGTGAAAAACTGAGTTTAAATGTATTTGGCTAAGGTGTATGTAAACTTCCGACTTCAACTGTATTATTAAAAAAAGACATTCAATAGCTCACCAGAGAGAAAGAGCGAAAGGGAGAGAGTGGTGAAGAGACAGTGTGCTGGAGGGAGTTAGAGAGAGACAGTGGACACCTAATTGGCCAGGCTGTCTCAGAATGTGTCAGTGTGATTGGCTTATGAGGCGCAGAGTGCTACAGCCCAGGGTCACAGACCTCATTAGGAGCTTAGAAACGGTTCACTGGGAATATCTCAATTGCATATTTCCTTGGGTCCTCCCTCCACTCTCCTTGTTTCCTTCTCAAAGCCCATTGGACAAGAAAGCCAGAGGTTCCTTCTCCTCAATGGGGTTTGAGAAGGAAACGAGGATAGAGGAGAGAGGATGCTAGCCTGTTGAGGATAGAGGGCGCTATTTACACTTTGGGGGAAAATCGTGCCCAATTTAAACGGCCTCGTACTCTATTCTTGCTCGTACAATATGCATATTATTATTACTATTGGATAGAAAACACTCTCTAGTTTCTAAAACCGTTTGAATTTTGTCTGGGAGTAAAACAGAACTCATTTGGCAGCACACTTTCTGACCAGGAAGTGGAAAGTCTGAAAATGATGCTCTGTTCAAGGGCCTGCCTATAAATGGGCATGATACGTATGAGTATACATGCACGTCATACACCTTCCCCTAGATGTCAAGAGGAAGTGAGAGAAGAAATTAAGTGTTTATCTTGGTCTGAGGTGGAATATATCCTCTTGGCACGACGAGTCATCCATTTCCTGTTTTCTGGAAAGCGCGCAGATGGACCTGGAATTGCCTTCTGAAAAGCCGTCGTTATAGGCGACTACTATCTCCGGCTTTGATTTTATTTGATACATGTCACAATATCATTGTAAAGTATGTTTTTTCAATATAGTTTTATTAGATTTTTGAAATTTATTCGGGACGTTAGGCGTGTTGCGTTGTGTGCCTTTGTTCAGAAAGGAGAGCTTCGCTCCACTTGGCCAGTGTGCTTGCTAATTCAAGAGGGAAAAACGATGTTCTAAATCCAAACAACGACTGTTCTGGACAAAGGACCCCTTGTCCAACATTCTGATGGAAGATCACCAAAAGTAAGAAACATTTTATGATGCTATTTCATATATCTGTCGAACTGTATACTAGTAGTTTTGCGCCCAGGTTTTGGCCACTCTCTCGCTATAACATAAGCCTTATGTCGTAATGAAGATATTTTTTGAATTCTAACACTGCGATTGCATTAAGAACTAATGGATCTATCATTTCCTATACAACATGTTTTTTTTTGTAATGTTTATGAGCTATTTGGTCAGAATAGGTGAGAGTCTAATAGAAATATCCGCACATTCTGGGAAAAAGAAGCTACGTTAGCATAATGGATAACCACTGATTTCAGCTCTAAATATGCACATTTTCGAACAAAACATAAGTGTATGTATAACCTGATGTTATAGGACTGTCATCTGAGGAAGGTTTATGAAGGTTAGTGAAAATTAATATCTTTTGCTGGTTTATTCGCTAACGCTAACGTGCCTATTGCTATCGCTAACGTGCCTTGATGAATGAATGCGGTTGTGTGGTAGGCTATTGTAGTAAGCTAATATAATGCTATATTGTGTTTTCGCTGTAAAACACTTAAAAAATCTGAAATATTGGCTGGATTCACAAGATGCTTGTCTTTCATTTGCTGTACACAATGCATTTTTCAGAAATGTTTTATGATGAGTGTTTAGGTATTCCACGTTGGTCTCTATAATTACTCTGGCTGCTTCGGTGCTATTTTTGACGGTAGCTGTGATGGTAGCTGCAATGTAAAACTGATTTATACCTCAAATATGCCCATTTTTCGAACAAAACATAGATTTATTGTATAACATGTTATAAGACTGTCATCTGATGAAGTTTCTTGGTTAGTTTGGTTGGTTCTTGGTTAGTTAGGTTGGCTTTGTGCATGCTACCTGTGCTGTGTAAAATGTCTGTCCTTCCTTGTATTTGGTGGTGAGCTAACATAAATATACGTGCTGTTTTCGCTGTAAAACATTTAAAAAATCGGACATGTTGACTGGATTCACAAGATGTGTATCTTTCATTTGCTGTATTGGACTTGTTAATGTGTGAAAGTTAAATATTTCAAAAAAATATTTTTTGAATTTCGCAGTCTGCCTTTTCAGTGGAATGTGGGAGGAGTTCCGCTAGTGGAACGCCTGGGCCAGACAGGCTAGGAGTATACAATTGAGATCTTCTCAAGGTCACCTGCGACAGATCAACAGGAGAGAGAGAGTGAAGGAAAAAGGGAGAGTGAGTAACTGAGAATGGAAGTGTGAGAAAAGGGGGAGAGCAAGAGTGTGAGGAAATCAGAGAAGAAGAGAAAAGAAGAGGTAGGAGCTCTGTTTTTCTCTCTCCTCTCTGCTCCTAAATGGCCTTTTCACACTTCCTGTGTCCCAATCCCTTGCTGTACCCTTTCAGAGATCTGTATATAATGACTAGATGCTCATGTCTGCGCCCTAACAATGGGAGTCGTTGTCCCAAAGGTGGGAAGGCAGGCGACAAGCTTAGGTCCAAAATAAGCCCATAGAAATGCATTAGGCTTATTTTGGACAGATTTGGGTGAGAATGAAACCTCTCGCTCCACTTCTTCCTCTCTGACCCTATTACCCCTTCACCAGGCCCCATCACGAACCCAACAAACAGGGCTTTACTGTACTGTCCAACCTACTGACAAAACAGGGTCAAATAAAGGGTTTTGGGTCTTTGTATACAGAGCCTTGGGAATACATATACTTCTCATACTTACTCATTAACAAAGGTGGTGTAGAGAAAGAGAGAGAGGGCACCCACTCCACCCTCCACCGCAGAGAAGGCCAGCTGGGTTCAAAAATAGCTTAGATTGGATGCCTGCCTCACATGTATAATCAGCACACAACCCACTTCATTGCTGAGTAACATACAGTGCCTAGTGAAAGTCTACACACCCCTTACACAGTCTTCACATTTTGCTGCCTTAAAATTACATCTAAAAAGGGATTACACTTGATTTTATTCCTACCGATCTACTCAACCTAGAGGGCATTCGGAAAGTATTCAGACACCTTGACTTTTTCCACATTTTGTTACGTTACAGCATTATTCTAAAACGGATGAAATAAAGATTTCCCCCATCAATCTACACACAATACCCCATAATGACAAATCAAAAACAGGATTTGATCATTTTTGCAAATTCAAAAAAAATGAAGTATTCAGACTCTTTACTCAGTACTTTGTTGAAGCACCTTTGGCAGCAATTACAGCCTTGAGTCTTCTTGGGTATGACGCTACAAGCTTGGCACACCTGTATTTGGGGAGTTTCTCCCATTCTTCTCTGCAGATACTCTCAAGCTCTGTCGGGTTGGATGGGGAGCGTCAATATTTTCAGGTCTCTCCAGAGATGTTCGATCGGGTTCAAGTCCGGGCTCTGGCTCAAGTCCAGCCTCCTGCATAGTCTTGGCTGTGTGCTTAGGGTCATTGTCCTGTTGGAAGGTGAACATTTTCCCCCAGTCTGAGGTCCTGAGCACTCTGTAGAAGGTTTTCATCAAAGACCTCTCTGTACTTTGCTTCGTTCATCTTTGCCTCTATCCTGACTAGTCTCCCAGTCCCTGCCGCTGAACAACATCCCCACAGCATGGTGCTGCACCACTATGCTTCACCGTAGGGATGGTGCCAGGTTTCCTCCAGACGTGACGCATGGCATCAGGCCAAAGAGTTTAATCTTGTTTTCATCAGACCAGAGAATCTTGTTTCTCATGGTATGAGAGTCATTTAGGTGCCTTTTGTCAAACTCCAAGCAGGCTGTCCCGTCTGGCCACTCTACCATAAAGGCCTGATTGGTGGAGTGCTGCAGAGATGGTTGTCCTTCTGGAAGGTTCTTCCATCTCCACAGAGGAACTCTGGAGCTCTGTCAGTGAACATCGGCTTCTTGGTCACCTCCCTGATTCTCCCCCGATTGGTCAGTTTCGTCGGGCGGCCAGCTCTAGGAAGAGTCTTTGAGGTTCCAAACTTATTCAATTTAAGAATGATGGAGACCACTGTGTTCTTGGGGATTGCTCTACGTACAATTCCTTCGACCTCGTGGCTTGATTTTAGCTCTGACATGCACTGTCAATTGTTGGACCTCATTTATACAGGTGTGTGCCTTTCCAAATTATGTCCAATCAATTTAATTTACCACAGGTGTACTCCAATCAAGTTGTAGAAACATCTCAAGGATGATCAATGGAAACAGAATGGACCTGAGCTCAATTTCGATTCTCATAGCAAAGGGTCTGAATAGTTATGTAAAAATATTTTTTTATATCAATTTAAAAACATTTCTATAAACCTGTTTTCACTTTGTCATTATGTTTTATTTTATTTGATCCATTTTAGAATAAGGCTATAACGGAAAAAAATCTTGAAAAGGGAAGGGGTCTGAATACTTTGAGACTGGATCACATAACACCAATTTTATAGCCATGCTGGTGTGTCTTTGGCATTAGCATTAGCATTTTGTGTAATTTTCCCACTGAGACTTTTTTATCCCCCCCCAAAAATGTACCCCCTTTTTCGTGATTATGATCTTGTCTAATTGCTGCAACTCGCCAACGTGCTCAGGAGAGGTGAAGATACCGAGTCATGCGTCCTCCAAAACATGACCCGCCAAGCTGCGCTTCTTAACACCATCTCGCTTAACCCAGAAGTCAGATGCACCAATGTGTCAGGAGGAAGCACTGTTCAACTGACTATTGAAGTCAGCCTGCAGGCGCCCGGCCAGCCAACAAGGAGTTGCTAGAGGGCCAAGGAAAGACCCCCCGTCCAAACCCGGACGATGCTGGGCCAATTGTGCGCCATCCCAGTCATGGCCAGGCTGTAGTGACGCCACAACACTGCGATGCAGTGCCTTAGACTGCTGCGCCACTTGGGAGGCCTTCCTTCAAATTGTTTTTACCTGTGCTTTTCTCATTTCATATTTATTTTTATCCTGACAAACACCACAGGCCCTGTGACAAGCATACCCATAACATGATGCATCCACCACGATACTTGAAAATAAATGTATCTTTGAAAATGGGGAGTACGTTGTGTAGATGAATATGGAAAATGCAAACTGTGCCAGGGGTGTCTAGACTTTCACTATGGACTTGTAAGTCTCCAAAATGCCATCTATAGAAAGAGGAAGGAGAGTAAGACAGGCAAATAAATCCTTGACATGAATGGAGGCTCCTCAGAGGAGGAAGTGGAGGACCATCCTCCTCAGTGAATTTCATAAAAATAGTAAAACATCAACATCAGTGGAAGCTCCTCTGTGTACATTGACTTCAATACAAAACCTAGGAGGCTCCTGATTCTCACCCCCTTTCATAGACTTACACAGTAATTATGTTGACTTCTGGAGGACGTCTTCCAACCTATCAGAGCTCTTGCAGCATGATCTGACATGTTGTCCACCCAATCAAACGATCAGAGAATGAATCTAGTACTGAAAGTATAAGCTACAGCTAGCTAGCACCCCAGCACATAACATGTGGTGAGTAGTTGACTCAAAGAGAGAGACAATAGTTGAACAGTTTTGAACAAATTCATTTCTTCCAAAATTAAGGAGAAGCAAGAGAGAGAGAGACAGAGAGAGAGAGAGAAATAGCTGTATATTTTTGTAAATATATGTTTTACCTTCATTTACTTAGCTAGCAATGCAGCTAGTTAGTTTAGTCTACTCAAACACCCGTTAAACAGAGAGGGCTGCTACGTTAGCTAGCTGGCTATGGCTACCCAAAACTGGAACTTGTCCAAGTCAAGGTAAGCTTTTGGTTTTATTTTATTGACACCGGGGCCGCCGGTGTAACTGCTACACTGCTTGCTGTACACTGTACTGCATTATTTTAGCGGGTTTACTAACGTGTTAGTTCTAGTAGATATGTTGACTATGACATTAATATGGTGAAAACAAGGTAGGCTGTGTGTAGCGGTTATGGTATGAAAGTTTGGCTTGGAAAGGTTTTTTCGCCTGGTCACAGACAGCTGTTGTATTGTGCACTGAAGGGAAAAGGTGAGAAGGAATTTTACACTGCTCAAAAAAATAAAGGGAACACTAAATTAACACATCCTAGATCTGAATGAATGAAATATTCTTATTAAATACTTTTTTCTTTACATAGTTGAATGTGCTGATAACAAAATCACACAAAAATTATCAATGGAAATCAAATTTATTAACCCATGGAGGTCTGGATTTGGAGTCACACTCAAAATTAAAGTGGAAAACTACACTACAGGCTGACCCAACTTTGATGTAATGTCCTTAATACAAGTCAAAATGAGGCTCAGTAGTGTGTGTGGCCTCCACGTGCCTGTATGACCTCCCTACAACGCCTGGGCATGCTCCTGATGAGGTGGCGGATGGTCTCCTGAGGGATCTCCTCCCAGACCTGGACTAAATCATCTGCCAACTCCTGGACAGTCTGTGGTGCAACGTGGCGTTGGTGGATGGAGCGAGACATGATGTCCCAGATGTGCTCAATTGGATTCAGGTCTGGGGAATGGGCGGGCCAGTCCGTAGCATCAATGCCTTCCTCTTGCAGGAACTGCTGACACACTCCAGCCACATGAGGTCTAGCATTGTCTTGCATTAGGAGGAACCCAGGGCCAACCGCACCAGCATATGGTCTCACAAGGGGTCTGAGGATCTCATCTCGGTACCTAATGGCAGTCAGGCTACCTCTGGCGAGCACATGGAGGGCTGTGCGGCCCCCCAAAGAAATGCCACCCCACACCATGCCTGACCCACCGCCAAACCGGTCATGCTGGAGGATGTTGCAGGCAGCAGAACGTTCTCCACGGCGTCTCCAGACTCTGTCACGTCTGTGACGTGCTCAGTGTGAACCTGCTTTCATCTGTGAAGAGCACAGGACGCCAGTGGCGAATTTGCCAATCTTGGTGTTCTCTGGCAAATGCCAAACGTCCTGCACGGTGTTGGGCTGTAAGCACAACCCCCACCTGTGGACGTCGGGCCCTCATACCACCCTCATGGAGTCTGTTTCTGACCGTTTGAGCAGACACATACACATTTGTGGCCTGCTGGAGGTCATTTTGCAGGGCTCTGGCAGTGCTCCTCCTGCTCCTCCTTGCACAAAGGTGGAGGTAGCGGTCCTGCTGCTGAGTTGTTGCCCTCCTACGGCCTCCTCCACGTCTCCTGATGTACTGGCCTGTCTCCTGGTAGCGCCTCCATGCTCTGGACACTACACTGACAGACACAGCAAACCTTCTTGCCACAGCTCGCATTGATGTGCCATCCTGGATGAGCTGCACTACCTGAGCCACTTGTGTGGGTTTTAGACTCCGTCTCATGCTACCACTAGAGTGAAAGTACCGCCAGCATTCAAAAGTGACCAAAACATCAGCCAGGACGCATAGGAACTGAGAAGGGGTCTGTGGTCACCACCTGCAAAACCACTCCTTTATTGGGGGTGTCTTGCTAATTGCCTATAATTTCCACCTGTTGTCTATTCCATTTGCACAACAGCATGTGACAGTTATTGTCAATCAGTGTTGCTTCCTAAGTGTACAGTTTGATTTCACAGAAGTGTGATTGACTTGGAGTTACATTGTGTTGTTTAAGTGTTCCCTTTATTTTTTTGAGCAGTGTATATACAATGAGCAAAGTGATCATGCGGTTTATATGTGGCTGCTAGTTCTGTGTTTGAGTGTCAGGGGTTCATTCCACCGATTCTGTTGAAAAACGTTTCTGAAAAGGAAGCAAACAAAACTAAACGAATGGGGAATAAACATACCTGAATTTGTCCAATAGAAACTCTAGTTATCAACTGTTGGACTAATGATTACAACCTATATCAGCTGGATGCAGTCACTGTCTGTCACCTTGATTACTCTAATTTCCCTGTGCACCTACATTGTAAACTTCAATTCGTAGGCTAGGTTGTAGCAACCTCATGATAGGTATATGGAAAATATGAGTATCATGTCATAGCCTAAACAAATCGATGTTACGTTGAGCTGGGTGAATGGAATATGAATAACAGTCATCCAATATGCTGTAATAGAAATAAGGCCATGCTTGACATCTGAAATGGAAACCTTATGGAAAGTTTTCCATGTGACGGGTATCAAAAAGCTTTTGAGGGAACCGAAAGTTTTGGACTAGAAATCCACTCTAGTGTACTCTTTGCGTTGTCCAGGTGACCAGGTTCTTTCGGTCCT
This sequence comes from Salvelinus fontinalis, assembly GCF_029448725.1. NCBI lineage: Eukaryota > Metazoa > Chordata > Actinopteri > Salmoniformes > Salmonidae > Salvelinus > Salvelinus fontinalis. The sequence goes on from NC_074692.1 coordinate 9,144,418, forward strand.
CTTTGTCTTTAAGCTCTCCTTCCAGGTTTGTAAATTTGTTTCCATGGTTGCAGAATGACAGAATTCAGAAGTGCAGGTAGGTCCTGATAACCAATCAGGCCTCAGTTGCTAGGAGACAGCCTCAGGTTTAATAATCACTCATTTAATGAGACAATGTAATGGGAAAACGAATGGGTATGACCACCAGGCTTCTCCCCAAGCCTTATTGTAGTAAAATCTACAGGAAATGATATGCAATATAAGGAGTGTATAAGAAGATCAGAATGCATGAGAATGGAGTATTCCCATCTATGTAGGTGTCATAGAACAATATTCAACAATTAATACGCCTATATCTAAACTCAGCAAAAAAAAGAGATGTCCCTTTCTCAGGACCCTGTCTTTCAAAGATAATTCGTAAAAATCCAAATAACTTCACCGATCTTCACAGATCTTCATTGTAAAGGGTTGAAACTCTGTTTCCCATGCTTGTTCAAATAACCGTAAACAATTAATGAACATGCACCTGTGGAACTGTCATTAAGACACTAACAGCTTACAGACGGTAGGCAATTAAGGTCACAATTATGAAAACTTAGGACACTAAAGAGGCCTTTCTACTGACTCTGAAAAACACCAAAAGAAAGATGCCCAGGGTCCCTGCTTATCTGCGTGAACGTGCCTTAGGCATGCTGTAAGGAGGCATGAGGACTGCAGATGTGGCCAGGGCAATAAATTGCAATGGCCGTACTGTGTGACGCCTAAGACAGCGCTACAGGGAGACAGGACGGACAGCAGATCATCCTTGCAGTGGCAGACCACGTGTAACAACACCTGCACAGGATCGTTACATCCGAACATCACACCTGCGGGACAGGTACAGGATGGCAACAACAACTGCCCGAGTTACACCAGGAACGCACAATCCCTCCATCAGTGCTCAAACTGTCCACAATAGGCTGAGAGAGGCTGGACTGAGGGCTTGTAGGCCTGCTGTAAGGCAGGTCCTCACCAGACATCACCGGCAACATCGTTGCCTATGGGCACAAACCCACCGTCGCTGGACCAGACAGGACTAGCAAAAAGTGCTCTTCACTGACGAGAAGTGTTTTTTTTTTGTCTCACCAGGGGTGATGGTCGGATTCGCGTTTATCGTCGAAGGAATGAGCATTACACTGAGGCCTGTACTCTGGAACGGGATCGATTTGGAGGGGGAGGGTCCGTCATGGTCTGGGGCGGTGTGTCACAGCATCATCGGACTGAGCTTGTTGCCATTGCAAGCAATCTCAACGCTGTGCATTACAGGGAAGACTTCCTCCTCCCTCATGTGGTACCCTTCCTGCAGGCTCATCCTGACATGACCCTCCAGCATGACAATGCCACCAGCCATACTGCTCGTTCTGTGCGTGATTTCCTGCCAGACAAGAATGTCAGTGTTCTGCCATGGCCAGCGAGAGATCAACCCCCACCTGTGGAAGAGATCCACTGCAGTACTTAATTCAGCTGGTGGCCACAGCAGATACTGACTGTTACTTTTGATTTTGACCCCCCCTTTGTTCAGGGACACATTATTACATTTCTGTTAGTCACATGTCTGTGGAACTTGTCCAGTTTATGTCTCAGTTGTTGAATCTTGTTATGTTCAAACAAATATTTACACATGTTAAGTTTGCTGAAAATAAACGCAGTTGACAGTGAGAGGACATTTCTTTTTTTTGCTGAGTTTACAAGACATGAATGATATAAATGTACAGTTATCAATATTTTCTGAAGATGTACCCAAGTAAAACAGGTTTCCTGAAGAGAACAATATGTGAAAAGCACAAACACTTCAAGGGTCACAACATCCATGGACAGTTCATGACTAGTCTACCTGCCATGGTTACGTTTACACCTGCAGCCCATTTTTTATATATTTTTTCATTCATTTGTCTTTTGAAAAAGATTTGATTTGAAAAGATCTGATGTGATTGGTCAAAAGATATCAGAATTGGACTGCCTGTGTAAACACAGGAATTAAGTTGGATGTTTCAGTGAGGAGCTAAGCTGGATGAACTCTCAGGGCTCTATTTTAACAAACCTAACGCAATGATCAATCTTAGCGCTGGCAGTAGAGCTATAAGTTTCAGGTTGAGTCAGAAATATTTGAGCTATTTTCACAACGGAAATTATAGGCGCAGTAGCTGGCGGTGGCGCGAAACGGCTGGGTTTTGATGAATCTCTACACTGATTCACTGATTCACTGATTCACTGATTCACTGGTTCACAAAGCAGTCAGAAAGTTTTCCACACTTCAAATGTATTTATTAACCTTTATTTAAACAGGGAGTCACATTGATATTAAACTATTTTACAAGACAGCCCTGTATACGTTTACAAATAAAACACAATACATAAATATAACAACAGCCCTACATATACATTGCAAATAAAACCCACTATAATAAAACCCACTATAATAAAACCCACTATAATAAACCCACTATAATTAAACCCACTATAATAAGACACATAATACACAACCTTAAATATATATTTTTTAAATGTATCGCATTCAGTAACGTAAGTCTCCAATCAATAATTGAAAATTCCTGAAAGGCACCAGAATATCTAATTGCAAGGAATTCTGTGTACTGTTCCACAAATAAGGGGGAAAAAACTCAAATCTGATTTGCCTAATTCTGTGGAGACCAAAGGGATCTCCAGAGTTATCCATCCCTGTGAATGGGTTTGGTAATTTGTACGTGTAAAATGAATCAATGTAGTAATGTACAACGGAAGTTTCTGCAAGACTGCTTTGTTACTAAATAAATACGAGAGTGCAGCTCTCTTCATACAGACAGAGGCCCATCCCACATGTTTGTAAAGAATACAATGGTGAGTACTAAAACCGTCCCCAGGGATAACAAAATACTGAGTCCAATGGTTTCAAAACAGAGGCTGTCGCGTGCATATAAATAATATCACCATAGTCTATTAAAGGGAGCAGCGTCGTTTGAACATTCTTCCTTCTATTTTCAGGACTGAGGCAGGATTTATTTCTAGATGAAAAACAATCATAGAGCTCAGCTTCTTTGTCAAGTTTTCAATGTCTATTTCAAAAGACAACTCGTCATCAATCCAGATACCAAAGTACTTATAGTGAAAAACTTTCTCAATGTAGGTTCCATTTGGAGTGCAAATACGCAAGTCCTCAGGGTCAACATTACGAGATCTAGAGACCAGCATTAACTTGGTTTTATTCGCATTTAACACTAATTTAACATCAGTAAGTGATTTTTGGATTGAGTCAAAATCATGCTGAAGGTCACAAATGGCCTGCTGCACTGAAGAGGCACAGGAGTGAATAACTGTGTTATCTGGGTAAAGATGAATGTAACAGCTGTTAACAGTATTTCCAATGTCATTTATATACAACGTGAACAACAATGGCTCCAAAATCGATCCCTGGTGTACCCCTTTAAGCACGTCAAGAAATTCAGATTTTTACCCCGTCTATCATAATAGCCTGGGTTCTGTCACTAAGATAATTCTGAAACCACAAACAGGCATCAGTGCCAAGGCCTAACACAGACAACTTCCTCAATAAGAAAGAACAATCATCTGTATCAAATCTTTTGACATATCTATAAATATGATGGGACAAGCGTAACACACTAGGGGATTAGGCAGACGTCAGCACTCTCTCTCTGTGTGTGTGTGTGTGTGTGTGCGTGTGTGTGTGTGTGTGTGTGTGCGTGTGTGTGCGTGTGTGTGTGTGTGTGTGCGTGCGCGTGCGCATGCACGTGTGTGTGTGTGCGTGCAAACGAGTGTGTGTGTTACAGAGGTGTGAATCAAAACCAGTCATACCCATGAATATGAGAAAAGCAGACGCAGACAGGCATACAGTACAGTAATCTCACTCAGTGTCTCCCAGGAACACATGTAACCACCATGGCTCTCTGAGTCTGCCATGCTCAGTCACAGTCCTGCAGTCAGTGCACAGCGATAGACAGAATCCTAGTATGCACAAAACAACAAGACTAGTGTGCCAACACACAACATAAAGAAAAAGATGATCATGCCAACAGCTCTGCAATTACAACATATGAAGAGTAAATGAGCAGACAAAACAGGGGGTAAGTGTCTTCCCACTGTGATGTCCTCACGTAAAACATCTTAGATTGTCTCTGGGAGAAGCACATGGAGCACCAGTAAGCTGTTTACAGGTCAAATCCAATATCAACTCAACACCACTCTGACACATCACAGCTAATGGGATGCAAAGTGTCAAGATGGATGGATTTGATTTGATCTTATTAGGATCTGTTTTAGCCCAAGGGCTAGTCTTTCAAGAGTCCTTAAGAAATGTAAAAAACACACATCAATTTGAAAAACATCATAAGCAAAGTAAAAGCACAAAAACACAAACAAAGATCTACATTCCTATTACCTATACATATTACGAGTTACACCCCCCCAGCCTCCCACATACCTCATGTGCACATATGAATTTAAATACAATATAACATATTACAATAACCTCAACAGTAATGACAGATTAATGACATTAATAATCAAATCAGTCATTCAATCAAACTCTGACATGCGCTTTTCTTTTTTTCTAATCTCCGAGAAAGCACACGCACACACACACACACACACACACACACACACACACACACACACACACACACACACACACACACACACACACACACACACACACACACACACACACACACACACACACACACACACAGCAGAACTAGCACATGCCTGTGCTAATAGGTTTAGTCTGGCACCTCTCTCAGTGATGTCAGAGTAATCCCTCTTTAAAACCCTGATGACATCATCAGAGCGTAGTGTCACTGCATGTGTTTGGGAGGTGGGAGAGTGAGTAAGGGCATATGGGCACAGACAAAGTGTGTGTGTGCTTGTGTGTAAGGGGCTGCCACGATCAAGGATTCCCGAAGATCCCAAAATAATCTGGAGATTAGCCTGGTTAAGCTGTTCTCCAAACAGAATATAGAGCACCAGGGCCACCATGATGATCATAATAATACAACGACACAATGGTAATTGTAATCATACTTCGTCATAAGCTGTGTGTTGTCATAAACACGACAACAGGGTCATCATCCTTAGAGTTCCTATGTTTTTATGCAGTTGAGCACCTTATAATAGACGTTGTGATGTCACACCCGAGTTCTAATATGTAATTCTAAGTGTTACATGGCTATATACTGTACACTGACCGGACAGTTTATTAGGTACACCACCCCATTCACTAAAATGTATCGCTCCTACAAGCAGCGAGTCACGTGGTGGTGGCTTGCGATATAAAGCAGGCATACAGGCGTCTATGCATTCTGTTACACGCCGGATGCTCTCGAGTGGCGCAGCGGTCAAAGGAACTACAAGAGGTGTCAGTACAGTCACTTGTTTGAATCCAAGCTGTATCACATCCGGCTGTGACTGGGAGTCCCATAGGGCAGTGCACAATTGGCCCAGTGTTGTCCGGGTTTGGCCGGGGTAAGCCGTCATTGTAAATAAGAATTTGTTTTCAACTGACTTGCCTCGTTAAATAAAGGTTAAATGTAAAAAAAAAATAAAAAAAAAGATTTAAAAAAAATGGAACGAATGGTTAAAATAGGTGACCTAAGCAACTTTGATCGTCGGTGCCGGGCAAGCTGGATCCATTATTTCTAAAAGGTCCGTCCTCCTGGGCTTTTCACACATGACAGTGTCTAGGGTTTACCGGGAATGGTGCGACAGACAAAAAACATCCAGTCTCAGCAGTCCTGTGGGCAAAAACAGCTTGCTGATGAAAGAAGCCGAAGGAGAATGGTAAGAATCGTACAAGCTAACAGGCGGGCCACAAACAGACAAATAATGGCACAGAACGGCACCTCGGAACACACAAGTCGCCGGTCCACAGATGGGCTATTGCAGTCACAACGAGTTCCACTCCTATCAGCTAAAAACAAGAAGCGTCTCCAATGGGCACGCAATCACCAATGCTGGAAAATTGAGGAGTGGAGAGCATCTCCTTGAATATGACAGTGAGTTGGATGAGATGGAATGGGCTGTTTCCAGCATAAATGTACCGCCATCCAATCTGCAGCAACTGCATGATGCCATAGCGTTAGCATGGACCAAAATCTCTGTGGAACGTATCCAACACCTTGTAGAATGCCCCAAATAATTCAGGCTGTTCTGGAGGCAAAGGGGAGTCTGATCCAGTACTAGATGCCAACTTGACACATCTGTAGGAAGCATTGGAGTCAACAAGGGCTGAAGACGTCGGGAGATGACGTGGAAACCGGCCACTAGTGAACGTTGTTACCTTCAACAAGGCTTTTGTTTTGCTAAGATGTTGTGGCTAGGTATGGTGGATGGGTGTAAGCATCTACCTCCGATTCATATTCAAAAGGTTGCATGTTTGAATCCAGCAATCGAAAGTTATTCTTTAAACCTTAACTTAACAATTTGGAGTTAATGCCTACCCTTAAGAATTCTGAGTTAATGCCTAACCTTAACACTTTGAAATTTGACGTTTGATAAACATGGATGAACTTCTAACTCTGATGTGTGACCGTGAGAGCTTGTAGTGTAGAGTCCATGCCAAAACGAATTGAGGCTGTTCTGGGGGAAAACATGACCAGTTTCAGGAAGCTAGGTGTATATCGCACACCACTACTTCACAGGAGATGCATTTGAACTTAATATAATTTATTTCACATGACCCATCAATTTAGACAAGTGTGTCTAGGTAAGCATCATCTAATAATTATAAAGTTATTATAGAATACAAATTCTATTTTTGATATTGCTACTATGCAAATATGCAAGTAACCATTTCACTGTACTGTACCTTCTGTATCCTGTGCATGTGACAAATAAGATTGTATTTGATATAGTGTGTGTTTACCAGAGATGGTAATGTGAAGAACAACATGACCTGCAACAAAGTCAGATGAGGATATAGGCCAAGGACTAGATAGTGTATTTTTTTACCTGGAGTTTTTCCTTATTGTAGGCTACTACTTTCACCACTTTTAGTCTTGACGTCTTTGGTTTTTTACTACACTTACTTACTCACATGTGAGTCATTAAAGAGATCTGTGGGGCTTAAGAGGTTGTGAATGATGTTGAAAAGGTATAGACAAAGAAGAGCTCTCCAGTACAGATCCACTCGCGGCCAAGATTCAGCCTCCTGGCAGAGGTAACCAGGTTTTTTGGCTAAAAGGTCCCGAATCTAACCCCAAGCATAAATCAAAATCCACAAATAAATGGTTAATTGACCACCAAATCAACATTTTACAATGGCCATCAATCTCAGTCTCCGGACTTAAAAGCCATTGAAAACCTGTGGTTTGAATTGAAGAGGGCAGTCCATAAGCGCAGACAAAGGATATCAAGGATCTTGAAAGATTCTGTATGGAGATATGGTCTAAGATCCCTCCCAATGTGTTCTCCAATCTCATAAAACATCATAGAAAAAGGCTCAGTGCCATTATCCACACAAGGTGAGGGATTGAAAGATATTGAAAATAGTGGTGCCAATAATATTGACCCATATCTTTTTGAGATTTGTTTTTATTACATGTTTAAAAAAATCTATTTCCCTGAGCAATTGTATTAGTATAAATATATATATTTTTAATTGAGCATACAGTACAATACAGTCTTTCTTGCTCATTTTGATCAAGGGTGCCAATAATTATGTACCTGACAATAGCATTAGCCCTCTGGTGCTATATATCATGTCTGCGTGTTTGGGGATAGGGAAAGGGGATTGCACACCTGAATGCATACAACCGAAATGTGTCTACCGCATTTAACCAAACCCCTCTGAATCAAAGCGGTGCCTTAATCGACGTCCACGTCATCGGCGCGGACTCCTTCTCTGATGATAAGCCAAGGTAAGCTACTCCGTCCATTGTTGTCATCAGACTGATCCTAATCACCTTGTTCGTCATAAGCAATAGGCCTCTATTGTTGCTGTTCTCATAAACATTTTCTGCAGGTGAATCCTAACGTGATTAGCCCAATGATGTAACACTCAGGCCAACGGATAGAAACAATCGGACGATACAGACGTCAGTATAACAGATCAGCTGAACGATCCATTGTTCACATTCTGTTCCCAAATTACCTACATTCACAAACAAGTAAGCCGCCTACCCTGAAGGGCTGGGACAAGAGGGATGACCAGTAGGCCTATTGTTTGGAATGTTCTGCTTTGCCCTGATTTTGCTTGGGTTGCAAAATTCCTGTAACTTTCCAAAAATTCCCAGGTTTTCCAGAAACCCTGGTTAGGATACCGGATATAGGCTATAGGATGTCTTTAAATTGATCACAATGTTCTAACTACTCAGAACTGTGTGGTTCATGTACTTCACATAACCCCAGGTCAGTGCCCGGGATTGTTCTTCTGCAGAATAATCACACCTTTTTGTTTTATTACTTCCTTACTTAGGCCTTTATATTCCTTGAGGAACATAGGCCATTGATGGATCGCCTCCATCCCTTTCGGTCTTTTGCCCTCCGCTCCAGACGTCGCCATGTCAGACCCACAACCTTAAACGCTTGCTCTGTGCTTCGTCTCCAGGTACTTCTAGGTCTTCTTCTTTTGCGAGTGTGTGACCTATCCAACTCTACTTTCTCCTCTTGAGTTGTTCTGCTATTGGTTCTTGTTTAGTAGTTTCCCACAGCTTGATGTTGCTGATGATATCTGGCCAGTGGACTCCCAGAAGGTGTCTGAGCCAGTGGTTGGGGAATGCTTGCAATTCGTTCAGTGTGTCAGTGGTGGTTCTCCATGCATCAGATCCGTACAGAACAATGTGTTGAATGCTGTTCTTGCTTCACTAATTCTTGCTTTGACATCTTAATCTGTCCCTCCGTAACACTACTTACTGTAGATAGATTCACCTATCTACCTCCTCTAGTTGGTTGTTTCCATGGTTATGCGTGTGATGTGTTTATTCTTGATCCTCATGATTTTGGTTTTCGGGAGGTTGATCTCAAGTCCAACGTAGCTGCTATTGTTTCTAGAGCAATGGTTCTCAACTGGTTTTGCCTCGGGACCCAATTTCAACCAGGTTGTCTCAGTCACGATCTAATATTCACACTGCCATTTTTTTTGTTGCCAAAATGCAATCTGGAAAACTATGTTTAATGCTATATTGATAGTAAAATGTACCAGCAACGATAGTCCCACCTTTTTCAATGTCAATAATTCAATTTTGCCCATATTCTTGATGAAGAATGTTAAACTCAATGGTTTGAGACCACAAAATCAAACAAATACGCTAAATAGCGCCTCTAATAACTTTTTATTGAAAATAATGTGATTGAAGAAAAAATATTAAATTGTTACAAAATATAAGTTCATTATAATTTCTACACACTTTCGACCTGGTTTAAGTCGTTTAAGTTCATACAGGAGTATTTTTCACTAAAAAAATCGATTTTTTTTCTCAGACCCATTCAAAACCTCCTGCGTCCCAAATTTGGGTTGCGACCCACCAGTTGAGAATCGCTGTTTTGGAGTATGGGATTTTTCTGTATCTGCTGGTGAGTGTGTGCTAATAGTACCAAATCATCAGCCAAGTCTAGATCCTCTAGCTGTTCGGTCAGGCTCCACTGAATACCGGTTTGATTATTGGTTGTTTGTTTTATGATCCAGTTTACGCAAAGAAGGAAGAGGAAGGGAGAGGACAGGCAGCCCTGCCGCACCCCATTAAGGACTTGGAACTTTTCTGTTGGACTTCCTCCATGACGGACTTGACATTGCATTCCTTGGTAGGTGTGCTTAATGATGTTGATGAATTTGGGTGGGATTCCATATTGTGCAATACTTTTCCACAGCTTCTCTTGGTCTATACTGTCAAAGCCTTTTCAAAGTCAATGAATTCAACGTTTTTGTGTCATTACATCTGTTTATTTTGTGAGCGAGGTGTGACTGCTATTGGCCACCGGTCTCAGTGTTTTTTTTGTTCCAGCAGGAAAGGCCTGTCTGATTAGATCCGATGGCCATTGTTGGGGTCTAATGGTGACGTACGCATGGACACAGCACCAGATCTCTGACCTCACACTCACTAATGATACGAACAGATATCAGACAACTAGGCTGTAGCACCTTTACTGTAAGGCTGGTTTAAGGAGGAGCTACGACTGCTTAATCTCTAATCGTGCTCATATATATATTTGCCTTGTGTATCTCCAATCCCTTTCTGGGCAGAGGGCAGGTGCCATGCTGTTAGATGACATGCTGCCAGCCTGCCAGCCTACTGTGCCCCTGCTCTGAGAGGTTCAACCGTTCAGACACAGAGATAGAAAAGATAGATCTGATTTATGGTGAATTTAGTCATGAGCCACCCGCGGCCATCTCTACTCTCCTCTGACAGATCTGACACCGGGGTTGCATTTTTATTGATCTGACTGTTGTGTTCCAAATGTTCCAGAGAGATACAGAAGATTGAATGCTCTATCTTACCTCTGCTACTGGGGATACATGGGAAACAGAGCAGAGGGAATTCAATAAAATGGATGTGAGGGTTGGGGCTATGCAGTCGCAGTGGCTCTCTTCTGTGTGAGGATGGCTGCACATATCTCAATAATAAGTACAGGGACATGCCTTAAAGGCCTTGCAGACAACAGTATTAGAATGACAACCTGACAGTCAAATAGTGCACATGGTCTATGGTGTAGGGCTGGGCGATATGGCAAATAAATGATCACGATATCTATATATTTTTTCATTCGATAATTATCACGATATTAATCAAGTAATGTATAAAAGGTGCATATCTGCTTCAGACTCAAGAATGACTAAGCTTGAACAAACCACTAGGAAGGAAGCCTAGTGGTTAGAGCATTGGCCCAGTACCCGAAAGGTTGCTAGATCAAATCCCTGAGCTGACAATGTAAAAAATCTGTCATTCTACCCCTGAACAAGGCAGTTAACCCACTGTTCCCCGATAGGCTGTCATTGTAAATAAGAAGTTGTTCCTAACTGACTTGCCTAGTTCAATAAATGTTACTTTGTTTTTAAAATATGTGAGCTAAATATAAAATTATACTTTAAGGAAAATTCTTCCATGTTTGCGGCCAGGGGTACCTGGGGTCAATTCAATTGATAAGCCTCTTGAAACCTTCCTTTTTGACTGTGCTAATTGGTAGCATGTCCATAGCAATGCAATGCATAATAGCATTTGTGATGTCTTTGTCTTTTCAATGTTTGCTTGTAGGGCATAAACGCTGTCAGTGTTGACTGCTTTGGGCAAACATCCCTAGATTGGTTGGTGCTTGAGGGGCATTTATCAATACCGTGGCGCAAACTCAAACGTCCTGCATGTTCCAAAGAGTGATTTTGCTTCAGATGTTGATTTTGCTTCAGATGCTACTTTGTAGCCACCTGTCTACGGCACAATTTGCACCGAACATTGCTCCGCTCTTTGTCGGACTTCAAAAAGCCAAACCACTTCCAAATTACTGAAACAGTTGAACCCTTTTTATCAATAATGTCTTTGCTGGAAGCTGCTCCTTCTCCATGGCTATCACTGCCACTGTTTTCGCCCATATCACTCATTTTCCGTGCTTAACAGTGGCTACTCCATCACTCGAGGTGCTAAGAGGTTTTTAGTGGGCGTATACCTCTCCACATGCATATTGTCACTTCGCACGTTCCTGCTGCGTCACAGAGGTGAAATGGACTGTTGTACCTAATTATTCTATATCGACATTATCGAAAATGAATCTAAACGTTTTTATATCATCATTGAGGAAAGTAATTACCTCGATAATTATTGATAGTGATTTATTGCCCAGCCCTACTATGGTGACTTTGTAGAACACTTCCAGAACAACTATAGGACACCCCCAGGACAGCTACAGCACCCGGTGTCACAGGAAGGCCAAAGAGATTATCAAGGAAATCAACCACCCGAGCCACGGCCTGTTCACCCCGCTACCATCCAGAAGGCGAGGTCAGTACAGGTGCATCAAAGCTGGGACCGAGAGACTGAAAAACATCTTCTATCTCAAGGCCAACAGACTGTTAAACAGCCATCACTAGCCGGCTTCCACCCGGTTACTCAACTCTGTACCTTAGAGGCTGCTGCCCTATAGACATAGACATGGAATCACTGGCCACTTTAATAATGGAACACTAGTCACTTTAACAATGTTTACATACCGCTTTACTAATTTCATATGTATATACTGTATTCGACTGTATTTTAGTCAATGCCATTCCGACATTGCTCATCCTCATTTTTATATATTTCTTTTACTTTTAGATTTGTGTGTATCGTTGTGAATTGTTAGATACTACTGCACTGTTGGAGCTAGGAAGACAAGCATTTCCCTACACCCGCAATAACATCTGCTAAATATGTGTATGTGACCAATACAATTTAATTTGATTTGATTTTGTAAAGCTATCACCTTTATGGAAAATATACTGAGCATTGAATCTGACAGTGGATCCCAGACAAAGTGATGCATGGTTACTCAAAGGAACTGGCCCTGCCAAGCACATATTCTGTCCAGTACAATGGTAGATAAACGCTCACTTTCACGCACACAAACGTGCACGAACTTACACACACTACACACATAAAAACGATGCAGGTCTGGGGTGCTGGGTGAGTCATTAGATCTTGGCTGTTGCTGGTTATCGTGAGTAAAGGGAACATTATCTCCAGCCATGGCTCACTGCACCTCCCTTGACTTAAGCTGAGTGTGTGTGTGTGTGTGTGTGTGTGTGTGTGTGTGTGTGTGTGTGTGTGTGTGTGTGTGTGTGTGCGTGTGTGCGTGTGTGCGTGCGTGCGTGCGTGCGTGCGTGCGTGCGTGCGTGCATGTCTGAGTCTGAGTACCTGTGTGTGAGAGTGAGTGAAAAAAGAGTGAGAGAAAAGGTGTGTGCGTGTGTTTGTGAGTGCATTCAGCGTGCGTGTGTGAGGGAAAGAGAGGGCTAAGGAGGAGAGAACAGCACATCCTGAGAACGACGAGCTTCACATCTGGTAAGAAGACTAATGCCAGCTTTGACTGACTGACTCACTCCCCAGCATGAAACACTCCTCTACCAAAAGACACAAAACAAGATGTGAATGTGCAAACAACAGTTACTGTATAGACGGTGAGTAGCGAGTTGAGTAACAAGGAAAGTATTTGATTGTTTAGAAATGGCACAGCATTATGCTGCTATGATGCTCTTCCTATCCAGACGAACGGTCATTTTCCATGGAACATCACTACGTGCAACGCATGCATAGGGCACGCACACACTTCTCCAACAAGCTGTCTATTGCCCCCATGGAGCTCTGCAGCAGACTGACCCCCCCCCCCCCCCAGTCTGGCTCTATATAGCCCACCTTAATAAAGATCTGTGTATCACAAGCAGCACGGCAGGATGACAGAGATTGATGCTGCAGGAGAGGCATCAGCAACACACACACACGCTCTCTCTCTCTCTCGTCTCTGCTGGTCCTCTGGATACACTGAGTGATGGCTTTGCCTCCAGAAGGATGCGGTTCTGGCAGCACTACGACGTCACCAAAAGCCAATTTTCTTAACCTCCACCTCGGTCGCAGCAAAGTAACTGAGAGTGAGGCCATTTTTTCTAAGTTTGGGTGTACACTATTTGATCCTGCACAAGACTAAATGGGGAGAAAGAGAGCTCTTGGGGAGAAAGGGAGCAGCTCATTTCATCCAGTTTCACCACCTGTCTGACTTGATTCTTGAGGCCTCACAGCGCCAATACCTCTGGGAGCAAATAAAGCGCAGAGCTCCATCTCAACTCCTACTGTACCATGGTACAGTATCTAAAAATAGACCTCACATTTCTTCTCTCCTCTCCTCCCTCAGTACATCAAAGTGTATTAGGATTCACTGTATAGGATTACTGTAGGTACACTGCAGCTGTTGTTACATTTCTGACTATTTCATATTTCTGCAAATAGAAATCCACATACAATGTTTTATTTTATTACCATTATTAAAGTGCTCAGACCAAAGCTCACAAACATGGTAATAACATTACATGACAAATAGTGATGCATGATGGGAACGCCTTTAGATTGAGTCAAATTGTCAGTGCCAGCTACAATAATGTTATTATTCCCACATTAACTCTGTTCCTGAAACTAATGCTCTGTCTTTAAGTATTTATAGCCATGTAATAATATTGAACATCGGCAGAGAACGACAAGAACAGTAATTAGCTCTCCGAAGTCCAACCCAAAAAAATCACTATGGCGACAAATGTGTTTGTGACAAATGAAAAGTGAGTCTGCCAACCTAACACTAAGCCACCCATTAATCCCTCCAATGAGAGCTGTGAAGTCTCGACTATCTAACTGACACGCTATTGCTCTAAACCCAACGTCCCCTTTTGACAAAGACAACTGAGCGTCCTCTGTTGACAAAGACAACTGAGCGTCCTCTGTTGACAAAGATAGCACTACCTGTCTACAGGTCTGAGGAGTATAGATGAAAAATCACTCTCCTACGTAGGTGTGTGTGTGTGTGTTTATGTGTATATGCGTGCCTGCGTGCCTGCTGAGTGTCAAATCCAAGGTGAACTGGGATTGTGTAACAGCCAATCAGCCTCTCTCTAGCCAGGTGAGGCTTAATTGTCATGGAGGTAAATGGCAGATTTAGTCTGGCATCTGCTTGTGCTCATGTCTTACTGGACCAGGAGCCATGGGGCTTTCAAATACATACTCTAGTCTATTAAACCGCAGAGCACATGTTAACAACACAACACGCTCAGAAAATAACAATACTGGCTTGAATTCAGAGCGCAACATGTACTTTCAGATCTTTAAATCAATATACCTTGAATATGGCGACTGAATTTGAATATATTAATGTTGAAGAGGTAGACCGAAGTAAAGAGGAAAACTAAAGCAACATGTTAATCCCGTAAAACAACTGCAAGATGACTGTGGGGAGTGAAGTTCTAGCCATTCAGTCAGCAGGGGCTTGGTAGTGTTGGAAAACCAGGGACAGAGAGGATTAGGCTGGTCCATTATTAAACCTCCTAAGACTACAGTACCAGAAATCGGGCACTAGAATTACTGATAATAATTATATAACTTATTTTATTAATTTCACACCATTTTCAAATTCAGAATGCAAAAAAACATATGTTAGGAGCTACTATTTTTGGTGACTTTGTCCTAGAGCAGGGATCATCTACTAGATTCAGCCATGGTCAAAAAAAATCTTGAGTGGATGTTCAGGGGCCAGAACATAATTACAAATAATTTGTTCACTGCAAATTGATCACAAGAAGCCCAAACAGATATATTATTTGACTAAAATATAATAATTTCAAACCTTGCTTATTTTTGTATATGTCACGGATCCCCCCGGTACAGTTGCTCATTCCGTGCACCAGTTCCGGAGGTCTACATCACCGGCCTCTAGGCGTCACTGAATTGTTTCATCACGCACACCTGGTTCCCATTTCACCTGATTAGTAATTGTATAATTGTGCCCTTTGTTCACCATTTTCTTGGTCGGTTATTGTTCCCATATGTACCTGTGCTTTGTTGTTTCGGCTTTCGTGCTGCGTGTATTGTGCACTTGTGATTACGGGTCTCGTCCCGTGTATTGTTATTACGGGTCTCGTCCCGTGTATTTATTAGAGGTTTAACCTCTCTCTTTTGTTTGGGTTACATCCCTGTGTATTTGTGTACGTGGTTTTTTTGGGCTTCGTCCCCGTGCCGTTTCATGGCGTGTTGTATATTTTTGGGTGGAGTATTAAAACCCCCTATTACGTATTCCTGTGCCTGTCTCCAATCATTTATACAACGTGACAGTATACAATAACATGTGTCTCATTATTATACGTGGGAATACTTACCAATCTTTCGTAGCAAAAATTTTGGGGTTTATTATTATCATTTTAGAATTTTCATTGTTGGACATAAAATACTTGGATTTCTAAATGTATTTTGCGACGTTCGCGCACGCAACGTGTCCGGTCTGGTCAGCATGTTAGCATTTTTCACCCATTGACTTCCCAAACCCCAGTCTGGTCTGTCGAGTCTGCTCCGGAAGTATCGTGATGTTGTGCCTCTGGGATTGAAAACTTTGTGACGTCACCGCCCGGCTTCTTCAAGTGGGTGGTGCTTAGAAAATGTCTGCTCCCCAGCAGCCCTTACAGTGCATGCACACCACACAACCACATCGCACGGTTAAACATCGGAACCCATTCACTTTCAATGGAAGGAAAGCAAGAGAAGTGGAGTGAGTGGGGGACCGTTGAGCTATGCAGGATGGATGGGCGAGGGAGCTGAACAGGGTGGGACTTGATACAAATCCTCTGTGATATTGCGATGCGAGTAACCAGTTGAAGCTCACCATAGCTTCCAACCACTACTGGATTGGCTGGCAATGGCTGTTGATACGTAACACTACCTAGCTTGCATGCTAGCTTGTTAGCACCCACATGAAGGTGAGGATAGCATGGCTAGGTGAGTGCTGCTTGTATAGCGTAAACGCTCTGTTACACCGCAGAGCAAAGACAGACCAATCAACTAAATCTATTGAACTAATAAGAACGCTCATTCATTTGCCCACAAAATGCATGTGATTAACATTTTCCTGCAACTTTCTGAAATGACACATGAATGCCCATGTCTCTGTGTGTGTGTGTGTGTGTGTGCCGTTAGCGATGATGCTAATGATAACATTCTTCTGGTAGAGACGGAAAGGTTTTGCCAAAAACCTTTTCAATTCAATGTTATCTACAGAGTAGCCTATGCCTACCTGGCAGATTGATATCAGGATTATTTACATCAATCCAGTGGCCATATGTTTTGCAAACTCCGCAATTACGAGTGCTACAGAAACATCGCTAACCAAACAACGGTCGCATGCTGGAGTATTTCTGTCTGTAATAAAGCCCTTTTGTGGAGAAAAACGAATTAGGATTGGTCTGGCTGCCAAGTGGGTGGGCCTATGCCCTCCAAGGCTGCACCACTGCCCAGTCATGTGAAATCCATAGATTAGGGCCTAATGAATTTATTTCAATTGACTGATTTCCTTATATGAACTGTAACTCCGTAAAATCTTTGAAATTGTTGCATGTTGCATTTATATTTTTGTTCAGTATAATATAGACATTTTACAAAGTATGAAAAGGCTTATTCCTTCACGTCATGAATTCACTATGATATCATCAAATTTGTATATGTTTTATTATACCTTTATTATGTACTTGATTATTTGGGTTGAAAGGTGTTTTTTCCCCAGACATAAATATTGCCCTCTTGCTAGATTGATGAATACAGCCATAGCGAAACAGTGCAAAAGTGCTGCCAGCTCAAGAAGTTTGAAGACTATAGTGATAAATAATGCACATCCATCTGAATGCTCATCTGTAGACACACACACACACACACACACTGTAGGGGTTGGATGGTGCCTTCCTCTTCTATGGGGACTGAAACAGTGCTCGGTCCCCCTGCAGCAAACAGACACACCGTCAAAATGAGTTCTGACAGCTCATCACTAAAGGAATGAGAAGAACGTCTTTGTTCAGACAACCATGACAACGTGGCCATATTGTCACTCAATCTGTCTGTTATATCCCACCAAACCCCTGAGAATATCCATGAAAGGGGAAACAAATGATTGGAAGAAAAATTCTACATTCATACTAAACTGCAACTCTGTACTGTACTATGTATTTGTACTATACTGGAACATATACTGTACTTGTATACTGGAACTCTGAGGAGGAATGATTACCCATTCAGATTATCTAACCAATTAACATGGCAATACCAAATTATTGTTATACATTAAGAGCAGCCTGCTGAAGCTAAACCATTCAATCTCTATAATGAGCATCAATTCATGACTAAATGAAAGGCATCCTTATTTAACTCCCCTACATAGTCTATGTCCAAAATAGCAGCACCCTATTCCCTACATAGCGCACTATTCTGACCAGAGCCCTATGGACCCTGGTCAAAAGCAGTAGGGGACAAAGTACCCAATTGTCATACTGAGTAAAAGTAATGATACCTTCATAAAAAATGAAAAAAGGTCAAGTGAAATCCACCCAGTAAAATACTACTTGACTAAAAGTCTAAAATAATTTGTTTTTAAAATCTACTTAAGTATCGAAAGTAAATGTAATTGCTCAAATATACTTAAGTATCAAAAGTAAACGTTTTTAAAATGTAAGGATAGCCAGGGGCACACTCCAACCCTCACACATCATTTACAAACTAAGCATTTGTGTTTAGTGAGTCTGCCAGATCAGAGGCAGTAAGGATGAGCCGATGACCAGGCATGTTTTCTTGGTTAGTGTGTCAATTTGACCATTTTTCTGTCCTGCTAAGCACTTAACATGTAACAAATACTTTTGTGGGTCAGGGAAAATGTATGGAGTAAAAAGTACATTATTTTCTTTAGGAAAAGACATCAACAGTAAGGTAAAGTACAGATACCCCAAAAAACGACTTAAGTATTACTTGAAAGTATTTTTACTTAAGTACTTTACACCACGGGTCGGAACGGTGCCATTTGGGATGCAAACATAGAAGACAGCAGGGGCCTGAGGGTGTTATTACCCACACCTACATGTACACTACTATACATCCCCCTACTTACTGTACTGCCATGGCTTTGAGGAAGAGGATTAGATAGCACCTCCTGGAAGAACAGCCTAAACAATTCAACATTTTACTAGCATTTTCCCGGCTTGATAGTTTCAAATCTTGAGGTACCCTTAAGCATCTGCAACACAGTCTTTCAGACAAGGTCAAAGTCTTTCAAAGTTGCCCTCACAAATGATAGCATGTCATGTTAAATACTTTCTCAGCAACCCTATGATGATCACGTCTGTATGACAAAAGTAATCAACTTCAAGTTTGAAGTGTGACTTTAGCAAGCGATATCAAAGGATATAACTTGCGGCAATGCTGAGCATGTGTGTGTTTTAGAGAGAGAGAGAGAGAGAGAGAGAGAGAAAGTGAGCGAGAAGGAGAGAGAGAGAGAGTTTGTTTCTCTTCATGTAGCTGCTACTGGATTAGCTAGGAACATTCCTCCTAACCGCTGTCTGTCTGTCAGTCTGTCGGTCAGCTGTTCCCCCATACAGCCACAGTCTCTGGTTTGGCCTCTCTAAAGGTCACAGTCTAGTGGCATCCCTCCACTGCCTCTAATCTAATACTGATCAAGTAAACAATGAGTTGGAACTACTGTACATATTTTCCTAACCATGTGACCTGAGCTAGAGAAACTCAACAGCTGACGCCGGAGGTTTTATTCCCACGTCGGCCACCTATACTGAATACATGTGTTTGCTCTAAATTGATTTAGAAAAATGGGCTATATTATTATTCCATTGTCTTATATGGAGTTCTCCTGACCTGAGACAATGCTTGGCTGTGCACACGTAGAGAAGCAAAATAATGTCTACAGTGTGAATCTGCACAGAATGTGCTACAGCCAGCGTTTGAGCTCACTCTCCAGACACTTCTGTCATTGCACAAGGAAAAGCAGAAGCCTGTCTGTGTTGAAGACTGTACTGTACGTACTGCATGTTAATACTGGACAGGAAGGAAGCAGTAGCGTTGAGGTATGGGTCAATAATCTGACAGGGACCATTTATGGTCCAAACATTGAGTCACTGTTATATGACTAGCTCTAATAACAAACCATTTGAAGATAGCAATCAGCAAGGAATCTTGTCATGGCCCTGACAAAGCCACATCCCAAAAGGAGCTTCTATTTAAGTGGCTGATGAAAAGTGCAGAGGGGGTATCCAAAGCAGGGGAGCGATGGCTAGCTAGCTCCATAAGCCTCCACAGGCTTATGTGGGAGAAAATGGCAGGAAATATCTGGTCCATTGAACAATAAATCTCCCAGAGTAGAACTGGGCTGCCTGTCGGGGTTTCTAACCATCCTGGAACAGTACAGACCAGCGGGAACTCACAGGACACAGGAGAACATGCAAGAGAACAGAACTCATGTCCACTACTGTTGCCGCCATGTTGGACACGCGCGCACATACACGCACACAGACACACAGACTCACCATATCCATGAGTGCCTCCTGAAAGGGAAGCTGCTGAGGTGCATCATAGTCCTCTCCCTCGCCCCGTGGCAGAGTCCAGGCTTCATGAAGCCGCGTGATGAATCTTCCCTCTAACCTTTAAGACTCTATCTCCACACACTGCCCTCCACACACTGTGACCACTCCCAAAACAACATCATGCCTGCCTGCCTCTTAGACTGCTCTGTGCTCTATACCATAGTAATGACACTGGAGGTCCACTTAGTCATTCCAGTGTTGTGCACAAAGTCAGCCTTTATGGAGTCATGTTGTCAGCAGCTGGAATATGAATGGACTACATAATGCAAGGCCACCCCAGCTTGGATTAACAAAAGCAGTTTGGAGCATAACAAATCCCCCCCCAAAAATGCGGGGTAAACACAACTATAAACAAAATCCCCCCAATATGACAACGAGCAAAACAAGAAAGCAGTGCTGTAAAGCTTCAGTGGTGTGAATGGGAGAGAGATCTCAGCACTGTGACCCAGGAGTCCACACAGGATCAGCTACTAGCTTCTCAGGCGGCTGCTCTTTTTTCCGAGGGATTCTTCCTGCGAGGATCTGGAAATCGCTGTTCCACATCCTCATGGTGAACGGGTTCAGGGATTCATCTCTCCGGAAAACATTCCTTTTCCTGACAGCCAGGGAAGACGGTCGGCACGGGAGCAGTCGACACTAGCGTGACAGGGCATGTCAAACTCTCTCTTTCTCTCTCCCTCTTTCTCTATCTCCCTCTCTTTCGCTATGTCTAGATCTTGCCTGTCCCCATGAGCTCCCGGGGTTGGAAGGGAAAGGGGGAAGAAAATGAGTGGAGCGCTGCGCTATTGTCCCTGCTCTCCCTATCGCTCTCTCACTCTCTCAATCCCTCCCACCCTCACAGGCAGTCAGTCAGTGGGATGTCCTGACCCTGTAATGTGTGTGCCTGCTCCTCCTGTGTACAGTGAGTTAAACCTATTGATCCTCTTAGAACTCACAGCTCACAGGCTTCATTCAGCTTACAACTGGCAGGGAGAGGAGAGAAGAAAGCAGGAGGGAAGCTTTCCAGTCCTCTGAGGCTTGGTGTTGCTGACGTGTGTGTGTGAGTGTGTGTGTGTGTGTGTGTGTGTGTGTGTGTGTGTGTGTGTGTGTGTGTGTGTGTGTGTGTGTGTGTGTGTGTGTGTGTGTGTGTGTGTGTGTGTGTGTGTGTGTGTGTGTGTGTGTGTGTGTGTGTGTGTGTGTGTGTGTGTGTGTGTGTGAGAGAGAGAGAGACCAGAGTGTGGGAGAAGTGGTGACATCCATCATTTCCCAAATGTACACGTTGGTTATTTTCTATAATTTATTTTCTCTCTCACCATGTTTCCTTCTCTATCTGTCCACCCTTCTACACACACTCTCTCCCTACTCCCTCTCTTTCTCTCACTGTGTTCCGACACACCAATGAACCATGACATTTCAAACTGCAGAACTAATGCTGGCTCATGTTTCTGCGTCTGTATGTGTCTGTTAGCGTGCGTGTGTTTGTGTGCGTGCGTGCCAGCATGGACTAGTGCGTGTGTGTGCGTGCGTGCCGGCATGGACTAGTGCGTGTGTGTGTAAGTGTGTGCTATCAAGCATTGGGCCTCTTTAGGTATGTTCTTAGCAGGAAACATGCTACAGTAACAGTACACATGATATAGCCACATGGACCAAGCCAACATCAATCTCTCTGTAATGTAGACGTCTTCTGAGAGATGCCTAACTATATCTAAACTCCTAAAAATTCCAGGAACTAATCTATGGGTTGGGAGCGATCAGCAAATGATCAGAGCATTGTATTCTTTTTCAAATTGGTTTCCCTAGTTTGTAAATGGCTTTAAGCTATATGACTGCCATCTAGTGTCTACAATAAATAAACAACAAGATTTGGTTCAAGACTCCAGCACTGCAGGTGGCGGCTGTAAGTCACCAATATTAGCTTTTTTCAAACATAAAAATAATAAGAAGTACTATCATAAAACTTTAAATATTAGCCCGGGTGTTATTTGCGTCAATCACTGAACACAACTGGTGAATGTTAGTGATGGGCAACCGAGGCTTTCTGAAGGCTTCGGCGATTTCACCAATGTGTGGCGAAAAACTGTTGATTTCTCTGAGCTTCCTTATCTGTTCTCAATGCACATTAGTGACATCTGATGGTCAGCAATAAATGGTATGATTATCAGATCAGGTTGGGTTTTTTCACAACTGTTTTCATCAAAACTCTGTGGTGCAATGGTAAGTCGTTCGCATTCCAGGTTTGCATCTTATATATATATATATCATGTGTACCTTTTTTGTATTCAAGTTTACTATTTTTCAAAAACAGAATCTATGGCATTTTTTATGATGCTTTAACACAGAAGCTTATAAAATACTAAATAAAACAATTTATTTTAACATTGCAGAGTGTGGCTTCACATAAAACAAAATACTGTAATACTGTGCCTTCAACAGGATTCCACCTCATGTCCCAGAGTGCTCTACTCTGCCTACTAAGCTACCAGCCAATTAAAACTTTTTATACAAAATCTTAACTATATTTGTAAGTACGTTGTCCAGTAGAGATCGAAGTTTGAAAGCAGCATAGACTCAAAGAAAGCACGGGAACCACAGTGAAATCAGTGGAATCTGCATGTGAAAAAGCATGTGATCAAACGAAGCTTCGGACGTCATTGATGACGTACTTATGATCAAGTGATACACGCATCGGCACACTGCTTCGAAGTTAGTTCCTTAGCGATTTCGACGCATGACTCGAAGCTCCGGTATCAAACGAAACAACATTAGCGCTTATTAGAGACAGGCTTCTATTAGAGACAGGCTTCTATTAGAGACAGGCTTCTATTAGAGACAGGCTTCTATTAGAGACAGGCTTCTATTAGAGACAGGCTTCTATTAGAGACAGGCTTCTATTAGAGACAGGCTTCAATTAGAGACAGACTTCTATGAGAGACAGGCTTCTATGAGAGGCAGGCTTCTATTAGAGACAGGCTTCAATTAGAGACAGGCTTCTATTTCCTTAATGCACACAGCTTTTGCTTAATTTTTTAAAAGATTACCACAATATTTATTGTTACCAGTACGACCGGTATAAAGATTATAATAACAAATCCATTGCAGATCAGACTTGCAAAGGTTGCATACAGTATCATACACCCCCCCTATTTTGTGCTTCCTCACTATGGAGAGCTTGAATTTGATGTGTTTTCCTTTTGGTGGCACCCTGGCTAGCAAAGATGACAGAATAGTTTTATTTATGTTTTATGCAGATGACAGTGGGAATATCAGTGCTATGGTAACCTCAGCTCCTATGTAGCTCAGTTGGTGGAGCATTGTGCTTGTGACACCAGGGTTGTGGGTTCGATTCCCATGGGGGGCCAGTATGAAAGTGTACAAGAAGTTGCTCTGGATAAAAGTGCCTACTAATTCATAGAAATATAAACAATTCCTTTAGACCCGGCATTTATTAGCTGAAATTTCTGCCAATGCCCAGCTATTAAAAAGGACAAGTAACGATTTGAGACTCAGAGTTAAATAGTACCTTAAAATGGCGCTGCCAATTTTAAAGTACACTTGTATGTGTGTGTGTGTGTGCGCGCGTCATGCTGGGTTGAGGAAAGGGTTAGCCCATTCTGAGTATGTGCATGTGTGAGCATTAAAACCATCACACTTACTGACTTTATTGTCCCCATGGTGAAATTTTGTTGCAGTGTCATGTACACATTTAAAGTGGCGTTTAAATACAAAACAACCCTGGCTCTGAGCCAATTGCTGTGCTCTGAAATACAGGATTCAGTCCTGCCTCTTACACACATCCTGCCCAACGCACAGGTCAGCAGTCTCTCAACTCCTGCCAGGAGTCAGACTGCCTCTCCCCCTCCAGAAACCCTCTCTATCACCCACCCAGTGAAAGAGAGAGAGGGGTGGAGGAGTGGAGAGGTGAAAGGAGGTGAAAGGAGGGGTGGTAAAGTGTTAATTTGGGAAGTAACCAAGTAGAGGAATTCCCTTCCTTTGACTATAATACATACTGTGGAAACTGTAATATTTTGATTTATTATAGACACACATATACTTGCACGCACACACACAATCATCCAAACAGAACTCTATCTCATCTAGCATCTTTGTGTTTAAATTGATGGTGGGTCCAGGCTATAAATAGCCTGTCCCTGTCCGTCTGTGATGTTGTTACATAACGAAGGTCTCAGTGTTGGGGCTGTACCCCTGCTTTACTGAACATGATGAGCTGTCACTAGCCATCCTGCAGCCTGCCACACTACAGACAGACAGGGGAGATGGAAAAGGCCACCGTGGTTGGTACCGAGACAGAGAGCGAAAGAAAGAGGGAGGGGGAGGGAGGGTGGGGTAAACATAGATCGACTGGAGATTGGGGAAATGGGAAATGGGAAAGGTCACAGTGGGTAAACATAGATCGACTGCAAGGCTCAGAGAGAGAGGGATGGGGAGAGAGAAGAGGAGAAAGAGGGATGGGAAGATATTTAAGAATGGGAGAGAGAGCAGGATGGGGAGAGGGAGGGAGACTTACAAGTCTTTGAGCTTTTTCAAAACCACGGACGAAAAAACAAGCATTTGTCTGTGACAAAACCAATTTATATACTTTAGTACCATAATATTACTATTATTATTCCATCAACTCACATTTCCACAACAGATCATCATCTGAATATAATGATCGTCAGAACTTGACGACAAATTCATTAACGAAACATCAAATCTTATTTCATTCAAGAGCAGCACTTTCATTAAACCAGCCATGCTGCTAACACAACAAAACAGCACATTATGGATTCCTACACTCAGAATGGAAATGGATGCCAGGGGAATTTGATATCGATTTCATATGCGGTGACATTTAGCAAAGTCCTTTTCTTCACTCATCTCTAGACCAATAGCTGAGAGAACATTGCCGGTACAAAACAACAGAAAAGGTACATACTGTACAATAGAAAAGGTACAGTACAACAGAAAAGGTACAGTACAATAGAAAAGGTACATACTGTACAATAGAAAAGGTACATACAGTACAACAGAAAAGGGACATACAGTACAACAGAAAAGGTGCATACAGTAAAATGGAAAAGGTACAGTACAATAGAAAAGGTACAGTACAACAGAAAAGGGACATACAGTACAATTGAAAAGGTACAGTACAACAGAAAAAGGTACATACAGTACAATAGAAAAGGTACATACAGTACAATAGAAAAGGTACGTACAGTACAATAGAAAAGGTACATACAGTACAATAGAAGATGTACATACAGTACATTAGAAAATGTACATACAGTACAATAGAAAAGGTACAGTACAACAGAAAATGTACATACAGTACAATAGGAAAGGTACAGTACAACAGAAAAGGTACATACAGTACAATAGAAAAGGTACATACAGTACAATAGAAAAGGTACATACAGTACAATAGGAAAGGTACATACAGTACATTAGAAAAGGTACATACAGTACAATAGAAAAGGTACAGTACAACAGAAAAGGGACATATAGTACAATAGAAAAGGTACATACAGTACATTAGAAAAGGTACATACAGTACAATAGAAAAGGTACAGTACAACAGAAAATGTACAGTACAACAGAAAATGTACATACAGTACAATATAATAGAATGCCATTCCATTGCCATAGGGCATGATATAGTCATTTACACAGAAGTATTCCTCTCAGGCTTCCGGTGACGCAACTTAGGAAATGGCTGCCTAGTTTTTCGTACTGCACATCGGTTGGGAATTTCCCGCCCAAATTCAAGTATTTACTCTGAGCATTATAATAACTTACGCAAAATGGAAAAGGGGAAAACAGGAAAAGGTCGTGGAGCTACAACAACAGCCCGTAACAAGACAGCAGAAGATATAATCGTCGAAGAACCCGAAATGGCTAATGTTAGAGCAAATAAGATAGCAGCAGGAAAAGAACCCTCATTTCGTGAGGTGATGAAGGAGGAATTGCGCGAGGCGCTCACAGGCTTACGAGAGGAACTTCGAGAAGATGTAAGAAAATAACTAAATGAGTTCAAGAAGGACATTAACCAGAAACTGGAAGAAAACAAATTAGAACTTCACAGCATGTCTACAAGCATGGGGGACGCAGAACAGCGCATTGGGGAAACGGACACATGGAACTTCGCAGTCAAGGAAACACTTGAACAGTCACTGAAAAGCCAACATGCACTACAGGCAAAAGTGACAGAACGCGAAGGTTTCTCACGTCGAAACAACATTAGACTTTATAGCGTAGTAGAGGGCGCAGAAAAAGACTCTATGCCCAACTTCGTGGAGGGTCTATTCAAGGACATACTTGACGACGCCACACACCTGGGAATCGAGAGAGCACACCGAGCTCTGGCCTCAAAACCCCCCAGCGGCGCCCCACCAAGATCCATAGTAATACGGTTCCTAAAATTCTCAGTCAAAGAGAAAGTTTTACATGCTACCTGGAAAAAACCTGTTAACTTCCAAGGCCAACGAGTGTTCTTTGATCATGACTACGCGGGAGAGATACTGAAAAGAAGGAAAGAATACACCCCCATTAAGAAAGCACTTAAAGAGAAGGGTATTCGCTTCCAAACACCATACCCAGCGAAAATGCGGCTATTTCTGAAAAATGGCCCGGTTACATACGAGCATGCAGACGAGGCGGCTGAGGACCTGAAGTCAAGGGGCTTCCCAGTGGAGTATACCGCCAGGAGAAAGGCGACATCACCAGCGGAAAGACTCGAGCAGGCTCTCCCATGGATCGCTGTCAACAAGCAAGGTCATGGAGAAAGAGGGAAACCATCTCGGCGAGAGGACGTTCACATCCGAGAGAGACTCAGGCATTTCCAACGGGAAGATGAAAGACACTGAATCGGATTTAACAGAATTAATAGTTCCCGCAGCTGTTAAGACTTTGGGTTGTTACGGTTGACATTGCAATAGATAAAATATCTCCCCTATTTTCCCCCAATGCTGAACAAGGGTGAGTAGCCAAAAGCATGTGTTCTTTATGAACACATTAAGTAGCGTCACGTTAATAACATATATATTAGCTAAGGATTAATGACACATTGACAACGGGGCGACAGAAGGGCATATCAAGGGGAGGATTCATGATATGCACGCATGACCGATATAGTTTTCACTTGTAATTAACCGATGTGTATAAGCGGCGAAATAGGCGCCCTTATGATTTTCGTTTCCACCAGGTCTTGTTTGTGACTACGTCACGCATTTTCATATCTGAGCGAGGGGCCCATCCTGCGGACAGGCTCATCCCCTCAAACCCCAGAGGCAAGAGACAGTCCTCTGACATGGGAGTCCAAACACCAAGGTACTTTCCCACTTTGGTTTACTTTATTATCGTTCTTGAATTTTCGTTCATTTTTAGGTTCATGATAAGCAGGCAGATATGGTGCACAGTTTTTTTAATTTTTATATCGATGCATCATCGGGAATTTAAGGTCATAAGTCTCAATGTAAACGGACTGGGGTGTGCCATCAAGAGAAGTAAGGTAATAGCAAAGATGAAACGGGAGAGAGTTGACATACTATTCTGGCAGGAAACTCACTTATCCACACCTGAACACGAGAAACTCAAGAAAATGGGATATAGGAACACTTTTTTTTCTTCTTAGAAAATGGGTAGAAGGGGAGTTGCAATCTTGATCCCAAATTCAGTTAATTTTGAGTTTATGTCAGAAATAAAAGACAAGGAGGGTAGATTTATACTTGTTAAATGTAAACTGGATAACAAGGAAGTTACATTACTTAATGTATACGCACCCCCGGGGAATGACATGGTCTTCTACAGGAAGGTGTTTGATTTAATTGCCACAGAAACCACTGGCACTCTTATCTGTGGAGGGGATTTTAACACAATTCTAAACTCAAAATTGGACAGCACAAATCAAAATAGGAAAATGAGCCTAGTTGCCAAAAAGATCAATAGGATACTGCAGGATCTAGGACTGCTCGATGTATGGCGTGACACCCACAAGACTGATAAGGAATATACTTTTTACTCAGCCCGCCACACTGAATACTCCAGGTTAGACTACTTTTTTATGTACAGTGCAGATAGACACAGGCTTAAGGATTGTAGGATCGGGCAGAGCGACTTATCAGATCATAATGGAGTTTACCTCACTCTACACCTTGATAGCAAACCAAGAAATACTACATGGAGACTTAATACAAGCATGCTGAATGATCCAGCATTCAAGGAATCAATAAAAACAGAATTGAACATCTATCTGGAGAATAATGATAATGGGGAAGTATCTCCTGCTATACTGTGGGATGCAGCTAAGGCGGTTATTAGAGGAAAAATCATAGCCACATCGTCTCTCAAGAAAAAGATTAAAGCACAGAAACTGCTGAAATTACAGGAAACCCTAAGAAACTTGGAACGATCTCATAGTCAATACAAAGACCCTCTTATATTACGAGAGATTCAAAAGGTAAAACAGGAAATTGCCAGATTTATAGAAAAGAAGTAGAGAAAAAGCTTAGGTTCCTGAAACAACGATATTATGAAGCAGACTCAAAGGCAACCAAATTACTAGCATGGAGACTCAGGAAACAACAAGCACAGAATACCATTTTTAAAATAAAAGACCCCAAAACAAAAAAGATCACAAGCAAATTAGATGAAATACAGAATGCATTTGAATCATATTACACAAATCTGTACAAGCAACCAGAGAAGGCAGATGCACAGACAATTGAGCACTTTTTGAACTCACTTGATCTCCCCTCAATTGGGACAGAGCAAAATGATAGACTAACTTTAGAAATATCCACCGAAGAAATTAATAAAGCAATATCTCAACAAAAAGTCAACAAGTCTCCAGGCACTGATGGCTTCCCTTCAGAATGGTTCAAGACCTTCAGAGAACAACTAACACCTCTACTTAAGGCCTGTTTTAACTGCAGGCTTGCTTCTGAAGCTAAGCAGGGTTGGTCCTGGTCAGTCCCTGGATGGGAGACCAGATGCTGCTGGAAGTGGTGTTGGAGGGCCAGTAGGAGGCACTCTTTCCTCTGGTCTAAAAAATACCCCAATGCCCCAGGGCAGTGATTGGGGACACTGCCCTGTGTAGGGTGCCGTCTTTCGGATGGGACGTTAAACGGGTGTCCTGACTCTCTGTGGTCCCGTGTGGCTCAGTTGGTAGAGCATGGCGCTTGCAACGCCAGGGTTGTGGGTTCATTCCCCACGGGGGGACCAGGATGAATATGTATGAACTTTCCAATTTGTAAGTCGCTCTGGATAAGAGCGTCTGCTAAATGACTTAAATGTAATGTAAATGTCATTAAAGATCCCATGGCACTTATCGTAAGAGTAGGGGTGTTAACCCCGGTGTCCTGGCTAAATTCCCAATCTGGCCCTCAAACCATCATGGTCACCTAATAATCCCCAGTTTACAATTGGCTCATTCATCCCCCTCCTCTCCCCTGTAACTATTCCCCAGGTCGTTGCTGCAAATGAGAACGTGTTCTCAGTCAACTTACCTGGTAAAATAACGGTAAAATAAAATAAATAAATAAAACTGGACTCTGAGGGAGGGTGGTCTCCCACCGTCATGGAGAGAGGCCATCATTTCTGTAATCCCAAAAGAGGATAGAGATAAGAAGGAATGCAGTTCATATAGACCTATCGCAATTCTTAACACAGATTATAAACTATATGCATCAATAATAGCCAAAAGAATGGAGAACATAATCCCAGAATTGATTGACGGAGATCAAACTGGTTTCATACAAAATAGGCAGACACAGGACAATATAAGGAGAACACTACATGTCATGGACCACATTACTCAGAATAAGACAAGTGCAATATTAATCAGTCTAGATGCAGAAAAAGCATTTGATTCAGTGGGATGGGATTACCTATTCCAAGTAATGGAAAGATTTGGTTTCAACAAAGAAGTGATACAGTGCATCAAAACACTGTATTCATGTCCGACTGCTAGAATAAAGATAAACGGATATTTGACACGAACGATAAAATTAGAGCGAGGGGCAAGACAAGGCTGTAATCTTTCACCCACGCTCTTCTCCTTGTACCTCGAACCATTAGCACAGGCAATAAGACAGGACCCAACCTTAGACGGAATAACAATAAGAGACAGTGAACATAAGCTATGCATGTATGCGGATGACGTTCTGTTATTCCTTAAAGACCCAGGCTCAAGCGTACCTAGATTGATGGATGTTCTACAAACATTTGGAACATATTCAGTGTATGTGCTTAACGTACACAAGACCCAAGCCCTAGTATATAATTATACCCCACAGGAAGAGCTGAAGAATAGGTATAACTTCACCTGGACCTCTTCATCCATTAAATATCTTGGAGTATACCTACCAAAAGATACACCCAAACTCTATTGCATGAATTACGATCACATCAACAAGAAAATATATGATGACCTAGACAGGTGGAACTCACTTCCCTTAGATCTTAGTAGTAGAATTGAAACAATCAAAATGAACATCCTGCCGAGGTTATTGTATTTGTTCCAATCACTGCCCATAGAAATCCCACCTAAACAGTTTAGGGAATGGGATAAACGGATATCAAGGTTTATCTGGAACAGTAAGAGACCAAGAACTAGATATACAACATTACAATTACCAAAAAACTGTGGGGGTATGGCCTTACCAAACCTAAAAGATTATTATGTGTTAGCCCAATTGAGACCCCTGGTTTGTTGGTGCAATTCAGAATACGAATGCAAATGGAAAGACATCGAGACTACTTTGACAGGGATACCCATACAGTCAGTTTTGGGAAATAAGGAAATGGTAAAAGAAATATACAATAGACAAAATCAGTGGATTCATTTCTCTCTGAAGACATGGTTTAGGGTAGTTAAGCAAAATCATTTAGACAGAGAGGTCAAACTGCTGAGTTGGCCCGCATACGACCCCAGCTTCATCCCTGCAACTCAGGACAGCAGATTTAAACAATGGACGCAGAAAGGCATCACATCATTCAGTACAATTATAAGGAATGGGAACCTAGATAACTTCCAGGACTTAAGTAAAAAACATGGCTTGGATAAACAAGATTTTTACAGATACCTACAAGTCCGACACTATTTCTTAAGGGAGATAAAAGTGACTGACCCTCGAGCACCTCCAAAATTAATCCAAGTATTCACTAACGCATACAACTTGGGGAGTAACAAAAAAAACGATTTCAAATCTCTACTTGCGTATTCAATCCTCAAAGAAAGATTCTACAAACTATTTTAAAAAGAAATGGGAGGAGGAACTAAACATTGAAATAACTGATGGAACATGGTTGAACATATTAGAGACTCAACAAAGCTCCACCAACTCAAGGTCATGGAGAGAATTCTGTTGGAAGAATGTTATACGTTTCTTCATAACACCTAAACTGAAATCAAAACAGACTGGCTCACCACACCCTTGTTGGAGAGAATGCGGTCTATTGAGGGCGGACCACTCTCATATCTTTTGGTCCTGCCCCGCAATTGAAACTTACTGGGAGAAATAAGATTTAACATTGGAAAAATAATGGGATTTGACATAGAACAAACATTAATTTCTTTGTACTTGGGTGAAATACCAGATAACTTACACAATAGAGAAAAGTACCTCTTGAAGGTCCTACTGGCAGCCAGTAAAAAGGCTATCACTAGGAAATGGCTACAAAAAGACCCTCCCACAGTGACACAATGGATGGACATTGTAGAAGAAATACACCACATGGAGCGTATGACCTTTGCTTTAAGAACTCAACAGGAGAGAGGTCAGGAATACTGGGAGAAATGGGTTTCATACTTGGAAAAGGTCTAATTCAAAGATGCTAATGTAACTAATATGATGATATGATGATGAAGGTATGAAGTGCACTGTAACTGATATGATGATGAAGGTATGACGTGCACTGTAACTGCCAGATCATTTTTGTTCTTTTATTTTACTTTATTTGTACTTTCTTTGTGTTCCTACAATAAAAACAAAGTATAAAAAAGTATTCCTCTCACTATGTCACTGCTCAGTTCTCAGTCGCCACAAGGTGGTGTTGGCTTATTGACAGATGCGAGGGGAAGTCATATCTATCAAATTATTCTTCATCTCAATTTCGAATGGAAATATAAGAGAAATGTGAGTACAGATGAGTAAAGAGTGCCGGACCCTCTGTCCATCAGGCCTGAGAGAGGGTGAGACGGAGGTGGGCTATCTTGGCTAGATGTCCGTCAAACGGGTAGCTGTAGAAATGCCAAGGCCCCCGCTCACCCTCCTTGTCATTCATAGCCTGTGATGAGGTGGCATTTCACTAAGCGTTAACTCCTTTACACATCAAATTATACATTGGTGTTTAGATAAACAAAACCTAATCTGGGGTTTGGTCGCATCAAGCGCTGGTTGGAGAAATAAAGGGTTTGAGGATCCCAATACTAAATGTCGCATAGACTTCAGTTGCAGATCAACAAGAAACGTATTCCACTGTTAACGGCTCAGTTAAAAATCCCTGTCACTGTTAGGAAGACAGCAGTCACATTTGAAAGTTCATTTTGGCACCAAAAGGAAAACATTGGCACAAGTACTTGAATAATTTTAATCGCACACCGTTCCATCCCAATGCACCCATAGATCCGTTAACATTCATGCCTTGACGTATGCATTGCATACAGTAGATTCACAGACTTAAGCAAGTGATATTAGAAAGATACTGCTTCAGTGGCTAAAACACAATCATATGGCGTGATCAAGCACCATGCGGGAGAGGATCTGGTTTGCAGTTCCCTGGCTGTTGTTGATCTATTTCTCTGCCTCTCCCTGGAGCAGGTACAGATGGGAAGCTGTTTAAATATCAATGAGCCATGACTGCAGGCAATCTCCAGAACAGTACCATCTGCTGCAGCTAACTAACAGTTGCTGCTGCCTCTCAATAAGACTTACTCTCCCTCTAATTCAGTCGGGACCAGTTGGAAGTGTGAGCTGTGGCCAATCTGAATCTCTATCACAGTTGGGGTGACAGAGGGCATATCCATTGTTTGGCAGGTGGTGTCAGTGTGCAACTTAAGAGGTCAGTGCAAGGCTCAGGTCTATGCTGCTATTTTTACCCCTACTCCATCCCTGGCTATAGCCAGCTCTGAGCCTACCCCTCCTGGCTTCCAGCCTCGAGCCTACAGCCCCCATCACCCCTCCACTCATAGCTTTCACTCTCTGTCCTATGACGGGACCAGACCCCCACCTCCAAAATATATTTTTTCTTGCATCGCACCAGTTTTGTGTCATTACGGCAGCCCTGCCTGCCTGATGCTGGTTTACTTCTCCCAGCACTGCTCTCAGTCTGGACATTAAATCACTAACCAACCACACTGTTCTGAAGATGCGCCTCACTCATCTATCTGGGTGTGATTAGTACTGCCTCAGAGTGATGCAATGATCTCCCAATGATCTCCAGGATATGGTAATAATCAAAGGAGTAGGATGAAGTCGCCCCTAGGAACAGATCTACTATATCAGCCTTCCCTCCTGAAATCCTAACCGTTACCATTAGGCGGGCAAGCCAAAATGTTGCCTCAGTGTCTATGTGCAACTTCAATTTCCTTCACATCAAATACTATGGCAAAACCAAGTTCGGATTTGATGTTCTTCACATGATGATAAACTCATATGATACGTGATAGAATCAGATTTTATTTTGCAAAACCATCACTGATTGACACTGGTACTGTGAGAGACTTGCAAAAGATGTGGGGCTCCTGCCTAGTAACAGCAGGCAAGTTGACTAGACCTCTTCCTTCAACCCTATAACTGTCCGTCCTGTCCTTCCAGGGAAGAGCAGAGTGAAGCTGGAGGAAATCCTCAACTCATTTGCCCTCTGTAAATACGAATAAATTGTTACATTATGAGCCTAGTTGGTTTAGCCACAGAAAAGTGGGGCAACCTTCCCGCTAGCTATGATTGGTTGAGATAATGAATGGGCTGGACATGCCAAGAGCTTAGTTGGGATTGGTCTGCCATGTAGCATGCTTCTGTCTATAACACGAGATGGTCAGTATGTGTAGGTAATCCTTTCTAACACATCTTTTTTTAAGATATCAGGTAGTAGAACTGCAGAAGTGTTGTTCTCCACTTACTGCAGGATCGGGTTTTGAAATAAGTGGAATTAGAGTATGATATCTAAGGAGATGTAGAACAGTATGGCATTTGATTGCAAATATGCAGACGAGTCGAAAAGAGAACACACAGAAGGCTGTTGTATAAAACACCTGTCTCTGGATTACATCTTCAAACTAAGGGCAATCATGGCATCCGTAACAGAGAGGGAGAAGCGTCCATCCATGTATACGGGTACGATGGTCTAGTTAGCTTCATTTTTAGATATTACACATTTCTAATTTTGTCAGAAAGTAATTTTCATTTCAAGTTAAAGTGTACTGTTAGCTAGCTAGTTAGGGTGTATGATCTGCGTAGTAATATTATACGTATTTCAGAGCCATTTGCATTGCTAGTTATAGTCTAATGTTAGCTAACACACATTGAACCTGGTTGGTTAGCTGCCTGCAGATTCATGAAGGGTGTAACGTTATAAATTGGGATTATGGTTCATTGTTTTGCTAGCTAGCTACATGTCTAAACAAAAGACTCCGCTATGCAAGTAACTATTTCAATAGAATGTTTATGATGTCACTGCGACAACTGTCGATAGACGTGGCTGGTAAATTTGCTCTGGCTATCTACTCCGATTTCAGAGCATTCTCGTGTGCCAGAGCGCACAATAACTGACGAATTTACGAACGCTCAACACCCATTTAATATGGCCAGTGTCAGTAAACATTGACAAAAAAGTGTCATTAAATTGTTGCCAGCAGCACAGTTTCAGTCACCAACGCTCTGGATAACATAAAAACAGCCTAATCAGCTCTTCTAGGGCGAGTAAAATAATCAGGGAGAGCTGTTTTCTCATTTGTGTCTGGAAGTAGCTAGCAAGCTAGCCAACATTAGCCAGTTAGCTTGGGTGCTTGACTGCTGTTAGGTCAGAACGTTCGGATCAACCCTACTCGTCGGCCAGAGCGTCCAGTGTTAGCTCTAAACGCTCCGAATCCGAAACGCTCTGAATTTACGAATGGACAATCTGACAACGTTTACAAACACCCAGAGCACACTCTGGCACTCCAGATTAAATGTATGAACACACCCATAGTATAAACCAGCCTTTAGTCTTGAAATCTTTGGTTGTTTAGTACATAGCCTCAGATGTGAATCCTTAAAGAGATGGGTGGTTCTAAAGTAGAGGTTGGCCGATTAATCGGAATGGCTGATTAATTAGGGCCGATTTTAAGTTTTCATAACAATCGGTAATCTGGATTTTTGGACACCGATTATTGCACTCCACGAGGAGACTGCGTGGCAGGCTGACTACCTGTTATGCGAGTGCAGCAAGGAGGCAAGGTAAGGTGATAGCTAGCATTAAACGTATCTTATAAAAAACAATCAATCTTAACATAATCACTAGTTAACTACACATGGTTGATGATATTACTAGTTTATCTAGCTTGTCATGCGTTGTATATAATCGATGTGGTGCCTCAATTAATTTATCATCGAATCACAGCCTACTTCGCCAAATGGGTGATTTAACAAGCGCATTCACAAAAAAAGCACTGTCGTTGCACCAATGTGTACCTACACATCAATGCCTTTCTTAAAATCAATACACAAGTATATCTTTTTAAACCTGCATATTTAGTTAATATTGCTGCTAACATGAATTTATTTTAACTAGGGAAATTGTGTCACTTCTCTTGCGTACTGTGAAAGCAGAGTCAGGTTATATGCAGCAGTTTGGGCCGCCTGGCTCATTGCGAACTGTGTGAAGACCATTCTTCCTAACAAAGACCGTAATTAATTTGCCAGAATTGTACATAATTATGACATTACATTGAAGGTTGTGCAATGTAACAGCAATATTTAGACTTAGGTATGCCACCCGTTAGATAAAATACGGAACGGTTCCAAATTTCACTGAAAGAATAAACGTTTTGTTTCCGGATTTGATCATATTAAAGACCTAAGACTCGTATTTCTGTGTGTTATTATATTATAATTAAGTCTATGATTTGATAGAGCAGTCTGACTGAGCAGTGGTAGGCAGCAGCAGTCTCGTAAGCATTCATTCAAACAGTACTTTCCTGCAGCTCTTCGCTGTGCTTCAAGCATTGCGCTGTTTATGACTTCAAGCCTATCAACTCCTGAGATTAGGCTGGCAATACTAAAGTACCTATTAGAACATCCAATAGCCAAAGGTATATGAAATACAAATGGATAGAGAGAAGTAGTTCTATAATAACAAGAACCTAAAACTTCTTACCTGGGAATATTGAAGACTCATGTTAAAAGGAACCACCAGCTTTCATATGTTCTGAGCAAGGAACTTAAACGTTCGCTTTTTTACATGGCACATATTGCACTTTTACTTTCTTCTCCAACACTTGTTTTTGCATTATTCAAACCAAATTGAACATGTTTCATTATTTATTTGAGACTAAATTGATTTTATTGATGTATTATATTAAGTTAAAATAAGTGTTCATTCATTATTGTTGTAATTGGCATTATTACAAATATATATATATAAAAATCGTCCGATAAATCGGTATCTGCTTTTTTTGTCCCTCCAATAATCGGTATTGGTATTGGCATTGAAAAATCAAAATCGGTCGACCTCTGTTCTAAAGCTTAAGACGTGTGAACGATGCTGAATGGGTGTAGACAGAGAAGAGCTCTCCAGTAGGTTGCAAACTACTCAAGGGCCGTTTTCTCAAAATAAAGGTTACAAGTTTATCAACTTTCAAAGTAGAATTACTTTCCCATTGTTCCTCAAATGTAGTGTATGATATACCATTTTGTAGCTCTGAGTCTCTACTTTTATCCAATGTCAAAAAAAAACATTTCAAATTTTGCTACATAAGACCAAATCGGCCTGGTCGGTCAAATGTGACGTTTTTCTGTCTCTCGAATTCCATTACGGAGCATGAATTATGACAACAGCGCCATGTACGAGTGTGAAAGGAACTTGGGCGACGTTAAACGGTTAAAGCAATTACAAGCTAGGTGGAGGCAGCCAGGCCATAAAATTACCCAGACAAATGGCTCTATGAGATTATGTCTGCTAGCTCAGGGACATGACTAGATTGGCCTGATAGAAGGTAATATTGAATGATAATTGTTTATATGACAAACCTAAGGCTTTACAGAACATGGCAGTAACATTATTTTACAGGATTTACAGATAAGTAACGTATGCAGTTACTTTGTATTTATAAACGCGTTAGGAATAAAATGTGATCATATGTGAGTCTTAGAAGAGGAGTTGACTGTAAGCGTAAGAGTTTACAGGAGAGGAGCTGGGCTGGCCACTGTGTCTGCTACTGTCACAGTCCAGATGACATTTAAAAGTCAAGGGGTTCAACACACCTTCTCCTGCCTCATCAACACAGCGAAGGAACAGACAATACGCATACATGTTTGACCCTGACTCTACAGTCAAGTCCCCATCGCTCCGTCTCACGTTGTTTTTCAAAGGGAGGAAGAGAAGAGAAGGATGACAGACAAATATGTAGCAGAGGTTTGTAACGAGTGAACCAGTGCAGGGGAGAAATCAAAGGAAAGTGCTATTACAGATGTGATGAGACAGGAGGGAGAAGAGAGAAGAGGAGAAAGAGTCGGAATACAGTTTCAGTAAATGTTTTATAAGCCACAGTGCAGGGAAGGCTGAAGGAAGTGGATGTTTTAAGACCGGCAAGGATTCTCTAAAAGCCAGGGTCGAGGTTTTGCGGAGGAGGAGGTTACAGCTTGGGTTGGCTGACTGAACAAACCTTAATTCAATTAACAAAATTGGACCTTTCCTATATTCACAGTATATATGACTGCAGGAAGACTGCTGGACACCGAGGGACCCACCTTCAAGCTAATGAGTCGTCATTTTGACTGAAACAATCTAACAGTGTAACTAATAAATGTCATATAGGATATTGCAAAAATAATTATTTTGTTGTTTTTATAAAGGTCGAAGGTATCATTAAAATATGATTTCTATTGTATTTCAAATAGCACAATAGCATTTTCCTTATTTTAAGTTACTATGAGCTATATGTAAAACAATTAATATAATAATAATAATAATAATTCAAGTGTTCAGTCAATTTTATTCGTGGAGTGCCTTTGTTACAACTATGAAACAGAAAGCGTATGTGTTGGAACATGGTAACAGCTTATTTTTACAATGACAAAATAAAAAAAAATACCCCAACCACCAAGACTCACGGTCAGCAAGATGTGCGGTCAAATGATGAAAGCATCAGTAGCCTAAACATCATCATAAGCGCCAAGTGGCCTTAATAAAGAGTGAAACTTGGCGCAAAGGCAACAATGGCATTATAAGGAATATCAGTGTCGATATGACAGCAGTCAAAAATAGTCAGATATCTAAACGTGGGATACCATGGCGAGTTTGTCTGTTTGTCATCGAAATGGAGGTAACGCGTGATCTATCTGAAGCCATCCCGTGAGGTTTCCACCGTATGCTCCACTGACATACAGGATTTAAATGAACGCTTCCAGATCATCAACAGACAGATCCCAGGCAGTGTCTCCTTGCTCCGTGTGTGCCTTAGCCACAGTACAGTCCCTGAATGCTGTAGCATGTCCATGTCACATAAACAACAACAACTATTGAGTGAATTGCTGTTGCTGTTTTTTTGCTTGAGATGCAGGGCCTGCTCTCTCAGTGATGACCTTGTGTGCTGATATTCGGCCCTCAGCACTGTCACCGGCTTGTTCTATCTAAACAGTGCCGTCCCTTCCTCTCTCCTGTCTCACTGTTTCATTTGGTAGTGGCGCAGGCCCCTGCCCAGTACGCACCATTCTGTATTTTTTTGCGCTTAGGCCTCAGAGGTGTAGGTTATTCAGGGTGGGGCTCAGAATCAGAAGAATATTCATCAAAGATGTCATTTTACACATATAACAGATTAGATAAATGAAGTTAAGTATGATAGGGGAGAAAGTGGGAGAATGGGTGAGTTGATGAGGGAGGGGAAGCGAACGATGCATAATTATGTAATCACCAATTGTGAGTGAAGAACAGGACTGGCCATTCTATTGCATTGATCCATTCTAATTCTAATCTGAAAATATTATGTACCCTATATGTCACGCCCTGGCCATAGAGAGGTTTTTATTCTCTATTTTGGTTAGGCCAGGGTGTGACTAGGGTGGGCATTCTAGTTTCTTTATTTCTATGTTTTCTTTTTCTTTGTGTTTGGCCGGGTGTGTTTCTCAATCAATCAAAGGCAGCTGTCTATCGTTGTCTCTGATTAAGAACCATACTTAGGTAGCTCTTTTTTCCACCGGTGTTTGTGGGAAGTTGACTTTGTTTAGGGCGCATAGCCTTTGCGCTTCACGGTTTGTTTTTGTGGCGTTTATTGTTTTGTTCGGCGTCATTTTGATTAAATAAAAGAAAATGTACGCTCACCACGCTGCACCTTGGTCCTCTCTTTTTAACAGCCGTGACACTATATCAGTCCACCAAACCCACGCCGTTTTATCAGTCTACTCAGGCTTACTCGGAGTACACAGTGTGCGTAATTTACAAGAAGACCAAGATGAATGGATGCACATGCTGCGTTACCGCTGCTACAAGATCTGGATGAAAATGACTCAGATGGCGGCCGAGAGTCATTTCCATCCAGATTTTGTAGCACCCCTGTTCTTCATTCCCAATTGGTGATGACATAATTATGCATTGTTCGCTTCCCCTCGCTCATCAACTCACCCCTTCTCGCCATCATACTTTACTTAATGTATTTCATCTGTTGTTATACGTGTGAAATTAGTTTCGGTATAGCTTCGGTTCAGTTTCGCAGAAATTATTGGGGTGATTATCAACTGGGCACTGCACATTCCACTGTCGGGAGAAGGAGGGGCAAAGGGGGAAAACCATTTAAAATAATGACATGCCCTCATAAAACTGGTTATAACTCCAGTTCTGTTTGTGATATTAACATTCTAACACTGGCCGTGTGTTAAATACACTTGTTTAGGAAAAGTCAAGGACGGAGGGGGGCATGACTTAAAAAATGGAAGAATAATACTGTGCTTCTACACCTGCATTGCTTGCTGTTTGGGGTTTTAGGCTGGGTTTCTGTACAGCACTTTGAGATATCAGCTGATGTAAGAAGGGCTTTATAAATACATTTGATGACTGCTTTAGTGGTTCTAGTGTTAAGAGCGAGGTCAGCCTGCAAGGCTCCTGTAAAAGCTCTGAGAGCCATTGTGGAAAAATAGGATTATTATGAAAGAACAACTGTACAGCAATAGAATGGAATGTGACCTTTCCTAATGGTACAGTTGAAGTCGGAAGTTTACATACACCTTAGCCAAATTCATTTAAACTCAGTTTTTCACAATTCCTGATATTTAATCCAGTAAAGATTCCCTGTTTTAGGTCAGTTAGGATCACCACTTTATTTTAAGAATGTGAAATGTCAGAATAATAGTAGAGAGAATTATTTATTTCAGATTTTAGTTCTTTCATCACATTCCCAGTGGGTCAGAAGTTTACATACACTCAATTAGTATTTGGTAGCATTGCCTTTAAATTGTTTAACTTGGGTCAAACATTTTGGGTAGCCTTCCACAAGCTTCCCACAATAAGTTGGGTGAATTTTGGCCCATTCCTCCTGACAGAGCTGGTGTAACTGAGTCAGGTTTCTAGGCCTCCTTGCTCGCACACGCTTTTTCAGTTCTGCCCACAAATGTTCTATAGGATTGAGGTCAGGGCTTTGTGATGGCCACTCCAATACCTTGACTTTGTTGTCCTTAAGCCATTTTGCCACAACTTTGGAAGTATGCTTGGGGTCATTGTCCATTTGGAAGACCCATTTGCGACCAAGCTTTAACTTCCTGACTGATGTCTTGAGATGTTGTTTCAATATATCCACATCATTTTCAGTCCTCATGATGACATCTATTTTGTGAAGTGCACCAGTCCCTCCTACAACATGATGCTGCAACCCCCGTGCTTCATGGTTGAGATGGTGTTCTTCAGCTTGCAAGCCTCCCCCTTTTAACTCCAAACATAACGATGGTTATTATGGCCATTGTACCTGTTTCCCCCAGCATCTTCACAAGGTCCTTTGCTGTTGTTCTGGGATTGATTTGCACTTTTCGCACCAAAGTACGTTCATCTCTAGGAGACAGAACGCATCTCCTTCCTGAGCGGTATGACATTTGCATGGTCCCATGATGTTTATACTTGCGTAGTATTGTTTGTACAGATGAACGTGGTACCTTTCAGGTGTTTGGAAATTGCTCCCAATGATGAACCAGACTTGTGGATGTCTACAATTTTTTTTCTGCGGTCTTTGCTGATTAGTTTTGATTTTCCCATGATGTCAAGCATGTAAACATCTGACCCACGGGAATTGTGATACAGTGAATTATAAGTGAAATAATCTGTCTGTAAGCAATTGTTGAAAAAATTACTTGTGTCATGCACAAAGTAGACTTGAACTGTCAAAACTATAGTTTTTTAACAAGAAATGTTTGGAGTGGTTGAAAAATGAGTTTTAATGACTCCAACCTAAGTCTACTTAAACCTCCGACTTCAACTGTATATATTCACATTGAATTCCATATGGCTGATAGGTCAGTGTGTTGGTAACAGACACAGCCAGTCATGAGGAGATGGTGAGTGCACATTGGAATTATTAGCGTTGACCTCTAAACGACCCCCCCTGTGCACCGCAAGCTCTTCCTGCTCTTCCTGCCTGTTGAAAACAAGTGCTGGATTCAGGCAAGGCTCTATAATAATGCCCTGTGAAAACAAAGAAAAGGCCTTTCCAATACACCAATGCTCCCAATATATTTAATTAAACACTCAACCCTTTGGAGACACTGAGGCTAAACATGAGGACTATCAAATGCCCTCCCAAGTCTTTCCACCTGGAATGGAATGGCACCCACCATGCACCTCAAACTTGTAGACTTCACTTGCTGCACCTCCTCTTCTCTGCCTATCCCACTCTCTCTTCCTGGCCCATCTCTGAACGCTGTTAAGTGAATAAATGATTGTGTGTACTCCCATGGAGGATAGAGTGAGTATACATATACGTATTCTCCTGTGGATGTCTGCTGCACCTCCAGCTGTCTCTGAGGATGAGGGAGGGGGATACAAACAGAGTGAGACAGAAAGGAAGATAGAGAGAGAGTGCTGACTGTTGATGTGTCGGAGGTCGCGCTGTGGGAAGTGTTGCGACGTGTTGCGGCATACACACACATGCATGCACACTCACACACACAGTGGCAAACACACACACACACACACAGTGGCAAACACACACACACACAGTGGCAAACACACACACACACACACACATCCAGGGGTAAGAATAGCAGTGTTACGTAAGTGGTGGGATCAGCCTGAGGGAAGCTCCTGGGCCTGGCTGAGATGCAGAGTGACGCACCACCCTTAACACGGCCAATGGCACACCCTCACACTGATGTGCCCAGCACAGGAGGGCCAATCGTAGCCATCTATCAACATCTTACAGTGACAGGGATACATTTAACATAATGCACTCAGCCAGAACATGGCACACAGTCATTGTATAATGCATTAGACAGAACAGAACAAATGGCACTGAATAGAAAACAAACTCTCTAATCTCTACTTTCGCGTCCACCTGCCCAGTCTTCTCAGCTCTTTATAAAAAAGCTAGTTGTACTGTATTTCAACTGACATAGTCTCACTCTGGTAGTGTACATTCATGAATGCATTAGCGACCGGGACAGAGGTAATGGCACAGATTGACTGTTATTCAACAACACTCTCTCAGTGCTTTAACGAGATCTCCTTTCTCTCTACATCGATCTGTATTGATGGGCTATATAACACACACACGAACAGCTCAGCCTGGAAGGATCGATTGATGAGGTGTGGAGGAGGAAATCTGTATTCCTCCCACCTGGGAGCGAAGAGATAGGGAGCTCTGAGCTGAGCAGCGTTGCTGTGTTGCTGTGCATAACCTCAGCAAATCAATAGACTGGGAGATAATGAGAAGGACCTCTAACCCTGATCATCTGATTACATCAACAGATTAGCATCAACAACAACACACTGGCGCTATACCACCACATCTGAGGGGTATACTACAAATCAGGATCAATGAGTTAGCCAGATCTCTGATAAACAACTAGAACTAGAAATAGTTTCTGGTTCATCAATTGGTTGAAATACCTGAATCCAGCCCATTTGAAGCATATATTCCGAAAGCATGTGAAGTTATTTCCAAACATTTAAGTAAGTTAGCTTGTAGTATACCCCTCTGGTCACACTGACTCTGACATTGAGACGACACACCAGTGGATTTGCTGGGACAGATCAACACCAGGATGGATAGGGCTGCTGCTTCCTCTTAAAGTAGGATATGTCTGTAGTCGTACAGCCTGTGAGAAATCAATTAAACCAATTTAATGATAAAAGTCACCTCTGGGCAGCAGGTAGCCTAGTGGTTAGAGCGTTGGACCAGTAACTGAAAGATTGCTGGATTGAATCCCCGAGCTGATAAGGTAAAACTCTGTTGTTCTACCCCTGAACAAGGCAGTTAACCCACTGTTCCCCGATAGGCTGCCATTGTAAATAAGAAGTTGTTCTTAACTGACTTGCCTAGTTAAACAAAGGTTCTACAGAGATGTACACAGTTACCAAAACGTCACGCCAGGGTAAGCCTACATGAAACACAGCCATTGTTTAAAGTGTTTCTTAAAAACCCTATGGGAAAATGAATGGTGGAAAAACGATTTCCGTGTTTGACCGCTAGGTTTCATGAGTATTATGACTCATACTGTCGTACTCTATAGTATATAACACAAGGCCTGAGTCCCAAATGGCACCCTAGTGCACTACAGAATATGGTGCCGTTTGGGACACAGTCAAGGACATCCATGCTAGCTAACTTCATCCCTTAGTAGGAGGAGAGTCCATTGTTTGAAGGCCGAGGCCGCAGAGCAGTGTTACCTTCTGAAGCATCATATTCTGAGAAAACCTCTTCTGAAGTGTCACTTACCTAGAAAGAGAAATAAGGGAGAGATGGGAGAGAGGGGAGAGAGAAAGACAAATGTTATCAGTGCAGGCCATCGACTGCAATCAGGTGTAATTTTCTCTAAACAAGCACTAGGTCTGTTGAGTGT
This sequence comes from Salvelinus fontinalis, assembly GCF_029448725.1. NCBI lineage: Eukaryota > Metazoa > Chordata > Actinopteri > Salmoniformes > Salmonidae > Salvelinus > Salvelinus fontinalis. The sequence continues at coordinate 9,188,713 of NC_074692.1, forward strand.
GTGACCCCAGGCCTGCTCCAACACCTGCTGCTGAGTGCTGCTGACACACACACACACACGAGTAATGGACGTATGTTTAGAGTGGCTATCAACACATCAACTATCCTCTCTTTCTCTGTATCTTTTGCTCTCTCTCTCTTTTCCCCATCTGTCCATCTCTCTAAATATCTATTCCTCGGGTCACACTCCCTCCATCACTCTCTCTGCCCATCTTCCTTCTCCTCTCTTCATGCATCTCCTTCCTCTGTCCCTCCTATCCCTATATGTAAACAATATACAGTACCAGTCAAAAGTTTGGACACACCTGCTCATTCAAGGGTTTTCTTTATTTTACTATTTTCTACATTGTAGAATAATAGTGAAGACATCAAAACTTTTGAAACAAAAAAAGTGTTAAACAAAGTAGCCACTCTTTGCCTTGATGACAGCTTTGCACACTCTTGGCATTCTCTCAACTAGCTTCACCTGGAATGCTTTTCCAACAGTCTTGAAGAAGTTCCCACATATGCTGAGCACTTGTTGGCTGCATTTCCTTCACTCTGCGGTTCAACTCATCCCAAACCATCTCAATTGGGTTGAGGTCGGGTGATTGTGGAGGCCAGGTCATCTGATGCAGCACTTCATCACTCTCCTTCTCGGTCAAATAGCCCTTACACAGCCTGGAGGTGTGTTGGGTCATTGTCCCGTTGAAAAACAAATGATAGTCCCACTAAGCACAAACCAGATGGTATGGCGTATCGCTGCAGAATGCTGTAGTACCCATTTTGGTTAACCTTTTGACACATAAGTTCAAAATATTAATAACGGCCCTGACAGCGTGGGTTCTTTTCTTTTTACAATTGTGGCGAACAAAAAGTGAGAGCGTGGTATAATCATATAGTACATATGCCGACCGTGGTTAAGGCCGGGAAAAGCTGGCATCCTAAATACTTTTCCCTTATTTTTTCTAATTAATTTAATTTATTCTTCCCTGGAAAACTAGGCTACAGCTGGGGATACATTTCATCATCATGTCAACGCAATATAACCACTGGACATGTAGCCTACAGATGCCTGCCTCGTCACCAAGCGAGGAAGATATTTCCCATCAAATGCTGTGAGTATTATGGCTAGGATAGATTTTAGCCTGGTCGAGGCGGAGGATAATGAGAACAGGTTGGTGGACGAAGTCATGTTAGCGACAAAGCGAGGTAGTTTGTGCGAGCGATTAGATTGAATGGTGCGTGCTTGTAATCAGCTATATTGTTTGCAGAGACCGTGGCATGAGTGAAGCGAGGTTGTAGATATAATGGGTTATCGTAAACTATGGAGCAAGACAGGATTATCTAGGTTCATGCTTCATCCCATCTACAGGGTGAATGTTATGTTGGTGGACCAGTTATCGCTCTCCTTCCAAAATGTGGTTACATTTGGATTAACTTCAAGTATTACTAACTATACCGTATATTCCTAGGAAAAGTTATGTAATGTAACAACTCAAATCGCTCTCTTTCGTTTAAAGTAGTCTACAGATTAGGGTAAAGGTTGTTGGCTAGGGAACATATGATTTTAATTTTTTTACTAGCCAACAACCAATGCCTCCTTGTGCTTTTTCCTTGCAGGATGGTCTGAGGGACATCACTTGGAAAGCGGCATCCAGTGAGGCATAGAGGATTGTCAAAGGCAGGCCGGCCGGCCCCCAGCAGAAGGACAACGAGGAGTTTGGTTGTCCTCAAGGAGCTGCCGCATCAGGTCTATCCTGTACTGCAGGTACGAGATCACCTGTTCTGTGACCTGCTGGTGGACAATGTGGCCATTGAGAAGAGCCATGTCTATTATATGGAAAAATAGCTTCTGGTACCATTTAAGGGACTTTCTGGCACACTCAACAAAACTGTACTGCATGTCCAACTTAGTCAACTAGTCCTATCTTCTTGTTGTACTCCAAGACACAGTCTGGCTTCTTTTTCCTCTCTCCGGTGACATAGTCCAGTTTTCCTGTGTCTGACATTTCGGAGGTGTGCACAGTGAAAGGAACATGGACTTGCGTTTGTCGTGCCATTTCACTGCCGTTATCTCCCCGTTTGTTTGGGACTCCACCTCCCCTTGCTCAATTTATTTCTGAATATTGGCATCCCCTTTCTGTTGGATCTCACTGTGCCACAGGCCCCTGTGTTCTCCCTCAAACAGTACTGGAAAAGGATAGGGCTACTGTACCAGTTGTCCACAAATACAGTGTGCCCTTTTCTAAGGTAAGGCTGCAGCATGGTGATCAAAATGCCTCATATCTGCGTTGGCGCCGGTGTAGAGGATCAGGTCCTGTACATATCCTGTCAGACAGTCACATAAAACAAAGAACTTGACTTCAAATCTGTGGCGCTTTGATGGGATGTATAGGCGGAATGCAAGCCTTCCTTTACAAGCCATGAGAGACTCATCAATGCACAAGTCCTTGTGAGGAACCAACACTCTTCCAAGTACCCTGGTGAAGCTAACCAGGACATTCCTTATTTTGTGAAGGTTGGCAGTGGCGTTGTGCACAAAGTCGAGCGCTCTCAGAAAGACAAGGAAGTGCTCCTGGGGGAAAAAGGTTGGGGGAAACAGATCCCTTCTTCACTAGCCCCATCAGCAGCACTGTGACCAGGAAGGTATACCTTTCACTGACGGTAGTGTTCACCAGTTTTGAGAGCCTCCCTTTTACGCCAAGGGCAGTCTTCTCTTTCAGTTCATGAGAATATCTGTAAACAAATATGCATATTTAGTAGGCTAAAGGAATTCTGAACGTTGTTACATTTGAAGAGAGCCCTGTTTTTTTCTGTAATATGTAATGGGCAAACCTGTTGGTGTCCTGCACCACACTCTCCACCAATTCCTCATCATGGAACAGTTTAAAACATTCTGACTCTGAGGGGGTAGGCAGGGTGCTTTGTACGCTAGACAGGGTGTCATTGAAGTCTATCTCTGATGGTGTGAAGTGACAGGATCTCCAGCAGAAGGGACCACCATCACCTTCAACTTCTTCGCCCTCACAGCCTACAAGAGTGACAGCAACATTAGCATCTTGTGAAGGTGACGGATGCTCATTGCCTGCAAGGTTGAGGTGGGCACCAGTTTCCTCATGCTCACAGTCCAGAAGGTTGGGGGGCAGATATTCCTCGTCACTATCTGATTGATCAGACTCACTCTCATACACAGATTCATCATCAAAATTACGAAATACTTCTCGTATCTCCTCATCAGTGAGGCGTTTCCTTTTGAAATTGGACATTATCTCTATACTCAATGGCTATCAGTGTCTGTCAAGTGTTAAGCTTTTCTGTCAGGACTGACTTAGATTGTAACTATGGTTACTCTGGTTTGCTATCTCAGACCCCCTTTCCAAGGGTTTTATTATTATTCAGTTTATACATTTCTCCTGTGTTTGCACCCCATTTATTGATAAATCGCCCATAATAGAATTCCGAGTTGAACGACCATTCAAATCTATTTTTCCCAGTCAGAGCTCATTATTTTCAGAGTTCCCAGTGGTTTTGAATGCGTGGCTGCCATCATTAAGAACGTACCTGCTGTTAGCTTACCTGACACGCATTTCTTTTCTACACATTACATTAGTCTCTTGTGCTCACCAGAGATGTGGTACATTGTAAACTAGTCTAGCTGTTAGGTCGCTAACAGTTTGGCTGTGGATGTGTTCCGTGTGATGCTTGGATGATGACGTTCGAAGGATCTTTTACAATAAAAGGTCAAATTGAGGAATGAAGTTTAAGACCTTTATTTTCCGTCAGTACAAAAAAAATATTGAGATGTTGTTCAGGCAACAATGGTGTTTAGACTCGTTTGTTGCGTCATACGTTCTGGTCCTACTATTCCAATCACATAGTTGAGACCGTACGCTGCAAGGACCAATCAACAATGATCACAAATATGTGATTGTACGCGTCAAAGGGCCTTGCCTTGAATTCTAAAGAAATCACAGGCAGTGTCACCAGCAAAGCACCCCCACACCATCACACCTCCTACTCCATGCTTCACAGTGGGAACCACACATTCGGAAATCATCCTAACACCTACTCTGCGTCTCACAAAGACACGGCAGGTTGGAACCAAAAATCGAAATATTTGGACTCATCAGACCAAGGGACTGATTTCCACCGGTCTAAAGTCCATTGCTCGTGTTTCTTGGTCCAAGCAAGTCTCTTCTTCTTATTGGTGTCCTTTAGTAGTGGTTTCTTTGCAGAAATTCAACCATAAAAACCTGATTCACTTAGTCTCATCTGAACAGAATGTGTCTGTTACTTGAACTCTGTGAAGCATTTATTTGGGCTGCAATCTGAGGTGCAGTTAACTCTAATGAACTTATCCTCTGCAGCAGAGGTAACTATGGGTCTTCCTTTCCTGTAACGTCCTCATAAGAGCCAGTTTCATCATAAAGCTTGATGATTTTTGTGACTACACTTCAAGAAACTTTCAATGTTCTTACAATTTTCCGGATTGACTGACCTTCATGTTTTAAAGTAATTATGGACTGTCATTTCTCTTTGCTTATTTGAGCTGTTCTTGCCAGAATATGGACTTGGTCTTTTACCAAATAGGGCTATCTTCTGTATACCACCCCTACCTTGTCACAACACAACTGATTGAAAGAAGGAAAGTCATTCCACAAATTAACTGTTAACAAGGCAATCTGTTAATTGAAATGCATTCCAGGTTATTAGCTCATGAAACTGGTTGAGATAAGGTGTGCAAAGAGTGTTCAAAGCTGTCAAGGCAAATGGTGGCTACTTTGAAGAATCTCAAATATAAATATACTTTGATTTGTTTAACACTTTTTTGGTTACTACATGATTCCAAATGTGTTATTTCATAGTTTTGATGTCTTCACTATTATTCTACAATGCAGAAAATAGTAAAAATAAAGAAAAACCCTGGAATGAGTAGGTGTGTCCAAACTTTTGACTGGTACTGTAGATATTACAATGACAACTTGACATTGAAGATGTTTTAGAAATGGTAATGAAGATTCCTAATATAATGATGATACTGACAATAATGACAATAAGGATGAAAACAGCGATACAACTGCGATATCAACCTGATGTATTTAAAGAGGTCTACTCTCTAAATGGAGCGAAGGTCTGGCTTCTCATTTAGATTGAACCTGTGTCCCTGTACTCCCCCTGGTGTTGGACTGGGCTGTGATTGGCAAAATGTCATTACAGCCCCATGAGTGATTATCAGATCTAGATAGGACTGGCTCATAGCCAAGGGAGCAGCGTTGCCAGCCAGGAAAATGACTAGGTTAAAGATCACAAAAAACTAAGAATTAAATCTATTCTCAAACTTGATGGATTTCAGGAGTTCTAATGTAAAGTCATATACCTTATCAATTGTTAAAGAGTCAAGAGCTACAGTATTTAGATCAAATAGTCACAGCTAAAGGGTAGCTACAGTTGAAGTCGGAAGTTTACATACACCTAGGTTGGAGTCATTAAAACTCGTTTTTCAACCACTCCACAAATTTCTTGATAACAAACTATAGTTTTGGCAAGTCGGTTAGGACATATACTTTGTGCATGACACAAGTAATTTATCCAACAATTGTGTACAGACAGATTATTTCACAGTATCACAATTCCAGTGGCTCAGAAGTTTACATACACTAAGTTGACTGTGCCTTTAAACAGCTTGGAAAATTCCAGAAATTGATGTCATGGCTTTAGAAGCTTCTGATAGGCTAATTACAATAATTTGAGTCAATTGGAGATTAACCTGTGGATGTATTTCAAGGCCTACCTTCAAACTCAGTGCCTCTTTGCTTGACATCATGGGAAAATCAAAAGAAATCAGCCAAGACCTCAGGAAAAAATTATAGACCTCCACAAGTCTGGTTCATCCCTGGAAGCAATTTCCAAATGCCTGAAGGTACCATGTTCATCTGTACAAACAATAGTACACAAGTATAAACACCATGGGACCACACAGCCATCATATCGCTCAGGAAGGAGACGTGTTCTGTCTCCTAGAGATGAACGTACTTTGGTGTGAAAAGTGCAAATCAATCCCAGAACAACAGCAAAGGACCTTGTGAAGATGCTGGAGGAAACAGGTACAAAAGTATCTATATCCATAGTAAAACGAGTCCTATATCGACATAACCTGAAAGGCCGCTCAGCAAGGAAGAAGCCACTGCTCCAAAACCGCCATAAAAAAGCCAGACTATGGTTTGCAACTGCACATGGGGACAAAGATCATACATTTTGGAGAAATGTCCTCTAGACTGAGGAATCAAAAATAGAACTGTTTGGCCATAATGACCATCGTTATGTTTGGAGGAAAAAGGGGGAGCCTTGCAAGCCGAAGAACACCATCCCAACTGTGAAGCAGGGGGGTGGCAGCATCATGTTATGGGGGTGCTTTGCTGCAGGAGGGACTGGTGCACTTCACAAAAAAGATGCCATCATGAGGACGGAAAATTGCGTGGTTATATTGAAGCAACATCTCAAGACATCAGTCAGGAAGTAAAAGCTTGGTCGCAAATGGGTCTTCCAAATGGACAATGACCCCAAGCATACTTCCAAAGTTGTGGCAAAATGGCTTAAGGACAACAAAGTCAAGGTATTGGAGTGGCCATCACAAAGACCTGACCACATTCCTAAAGAAAATCTGTGGCCAGAACTGAAAAAGCATGTGCGAGCAAGGAGGCCTACAAACCTGACTCAGTTACACCAGCTCTGTCAGGAGGAATGGGCCAAAATTCACCCAACTTATTGTGGGAAGCTTGTGGAAGGCTACCCAAAACGTTTGTGTCACGTTCCTGACCTATTTATGTTAGTTGTTATGTGTGTTAGTTGGTCAGGACGTGAGGTTGGGTGGGCATTCTATGTTTTCTGTTTCTGTGTTGGTTTTGGGTTACCTGGTATGGCTCTTAATTAGAGGCAGGTGTTTGGCGTTCCTCTAATTAAGAGTCATATTTAGGTAGGCGTTGTCACAGTGTTCGTTGTGGGTGATTGTCTCCTGTGTCCGTATGTATGTTCGTACCACATGGGACTGTAGCGTTTGTTTGTTTCGTTTCGTTTCGATGTCGTCTGTTTCCTGTACGTAAGTTTATGTTTAGTTATGTAAGTTTATGTTCAGGTTTCGTCAACGTCGTTTTCTTGTTTTGTAGTTTTGAAATTGTTTTGTTTCGTTTCGTGTTGCCATCGTGTTTATAATAAAGATGGCTTATTTCCCACAAGCTGCGTTTTGGTCTGAAGATCCTTCTCTCCTCACCTCATCCGAGGATGAGGAGAGCACCAGCCGTTACAGAATCACCCTCCACGCTAAGACCAAGCGGCAAGGGAAAATTAAACGGAGTAAGGGACAGGAGAGACAGGAGCAATGGACATGGGATGATGTTTTGGACGGAAAGGGTTGCTACACTTGGGAGGAGATCCTGGCTGGGAGGGATCGCCTCCCATGGGAACAGGTGGAGGCACTGAGGAGAGCAGAGGCTACCGGGGAGAGGAACCGGAGCTATGAGGGAACGCGTCTGGCACGGAAGCCAAAAAAGCCCGTAAGTAATTCCCAAAAATTTCTTGGGGGGGGGCTAGGAGGTAGTGGGCCAAGGGCAGGTAGGAGACCTGCGCCCACTTCCCAGGCTTACCGTGGAGAGCGGGAGTACGGGCAGGCGCCGTGTTACGCAGTAGAGCGCACGGTGTCTCCTGTACGAGTGCATAGCCCAGTGCGGGTTATTCCACCTCCCCGCACTGGGAGGGCTAGATTGGGTATTGAGCCAGGTGTCATGAGGCCGGCTCAACGCGTCTGGTCTCCAGTGCGTCTCCTCGGGCCGGCATACATGGCACCGGCCTTACGCATGGTTTCCCCGGTTCGCCTACATAGGCCGGTGCGGGTTATTCCACCTCCCCGCACTGGTCGGGCAACCGGGAACATTCAACCAGGTAAGGTTGGGCAGGCTCAATGCTCAAGAGTGCCAGTACGTATCCACGGTCCGGTATTTCCGGCACCACCTCCCCGCCCCAGCCTAGTACCTACAGTGTCTACACTACGCACTAGGCTACCAGTGCGTATCCTGAGCCCTGTTCCTCCTCCACGCACTCTCCCTGTAGTGCGTGTATCTAGCCCGGTGCCTCCAGTTCCGGCCCCACGCACTAAGCTACCAGTGCGTCTCCAGAGCCCTGTACAAACTGTATCTTCTCCCCCTACTAATCCTGATGTGCTTGTCCTCAGCCCGGCGTCACCAGTGCCGGTACCTCGCATCAGGGATAGAGTAGGCTTTGAGAGTACAGTGTGCCCTGTCCCTGCTCCCCGCACTAGTAGGAAGGTGCTTGTCATTAGCACGGTGCCTCCAGTTCCGGCACCACGCACCAGGTCTACAGTGCACCGTATCCGGCCAGAGCCATCCGTCTCCCCAGCGCCATCTGAGCCATCCGTCTCCCCAGCGCCATCTGAGCCATCCGTCTCCCCAGCGCCATCTGAGCCATCCGTCTCCCCAGCGCCATCTGAACCATCCGTCTCCCCAGCGCCGTCTGAGCCATCCGTCTGCCATGAGCCTGCAAAGCCGCCCGTCTGCCATGAGCCTGCAAAGCCGCCCGTCTGCCATGAGCCTACAGAGCCATCCGCCAGACAGGAGCCGCTAGAGCCGTCAGCCAGACAGGAGCCGCTAGAGCCGTCAGCCAGACAGGATCTGCCAGAGCCGCCAACCAGACAGGATCTGCCAGAGCCGCCAACCAGACAGGATCTGCCAGAGCCGCCAACCAGACAGGATCTGCCAGAGCCGCCAACCAGACAGGATCTGCCAGAGCCGCCAACCAGACAGGATCTGCCAGAGCCGCCAACCAGACAGGATCTGCCAGAGCCGCCAACCAGACAGGATCTGCCAGAGCCGCCAGCGAGCCATGAGCAGCCAGAGCCGTCAGAGAGCCATGAGCAGCCAGAGCCGTCAGAGAGCCATGAGCAGCCAGAGCCGTCAGAGAGCCATGAGCAGCCAGAGCCGTCAGAGCGCCATGAGCGTCGAGAGCCGTCAGCCTGCCATGAGCGTCGAGAGCCGTCAGCCTGCCATGAGCGTCGAGAGCCGTCAGCCTGCCATGAGCGTAGAGAGCCGTCAGCCTGCCATGAGCGTCGAGAGCCGTCAGCCTGCCATGAGCGTCGAGAGCCGTCAGCCTGCCATGAGCGTCGAGAGCCGTCAGCCAGCCATGAGCGTCGAGATTCGTCAGTCAGCCATGAACTGCCCTTCAGCCTGAAAAGGCTAGATACCCAGAACTGCCCATCAGTCCAGAGCTGTCTCTCTGTCCGGAGCTGCCTTTCAGTCCGGAGTTGCCCCTCTATCCTGATCTCCCTCTCTATCTTCATCTACCTCTATATTCTTATCTATCCCTCTGTCTTGATTTATCTCTCTGTCCCGGTGTTGTCCTTATTAGGTATATTATTAAGAGGATTTTGTGGGGGAAAAAAGAGGGTGGACATTCTTGGAGGGAGGAAGCTAGGATGGATTATGGTGGGGTGGGAACCGCGCCCGGAGCCTGAGCCACCACCGTGGTTAGATGCCCACCCAGACCCTCCCCTAGACTTTGTGCTGGTGCGTCCGGAGTTCGCACCTTGTGGGGGGGGTAATGTCACGTTCCTGACCTATTTATGTTAGTTGTTATGTGTGTTAGTTGGTCAGGACGTGAGGTTGGGTGGGCATTCTATGTTTTCTGTTTCTGTGTTGGTTTTGGGTTACCTGGTATGGCTCTTAATTAGAGGCAGGTGTTTGGCGTTCCTCTAATTAAGAGTCATATTTAGGTAGGCGTTGTCACAGTGTTCGTTGTGGGTGATTGTCTCCTGTGTCCGTATGTATGTTCGTACCACATGGGACTGTAGCGTTTGTTTGTTTCGTTTCGTTTCGATGTCGTCTGTTTCCTGTACGTAAGTTTATGTTTAGTTATGTAAGTTTATGTTCAGGTTTCGTCAACGTCGTTTTCTTGTTTTGTAGTTTTGAAATTGTTTTGTTTCGTTTCGTGTTGCCATCGTGTTTATAATAAAGATGGCTTATTTCCCACAAGCTGCGTTTTGGTCTGAAGATCCTTCTCTCCTCACCTCATCCGAGGATGAGGAGAGCACCAGCCGTTACAGTTTGACCCAAGTTAAACAATTTAAAGGCAATGCTACCAAATACTAATTGAGTGTATGTAAACTTCTGACCCACTGGGAATGTGATGAAAGAAATAAAAGCTGAAATAAATCATTCTCTCTACTATTATTCTGACATTTCACATTCTTAAAATAAAGTGGTGATCCTAACTGACCTAAGACAAGGATTTAATGTCAGGAATTGTGAAAAACTGAGTTTAAATGTATATGTAAACTTCCGACTTCAACTGTAGCTATACAGAATGACATCACTGCCATACGGTTAGCCATCAACCCTGGGAAAAAACAGAAGTTAGACAGTTATGGATCACAGTAGACATTTAAATAGTATTTTCATAAGATCATCAGCCTATCTCCCTGTCCATCATGATGACTTGATGTTATTTAGATGTAGGGATGGAAAATATGCTAGCCCACTAGCCCAAGGCTAGTCCTTTTCAGAATGGGCTAGTAAAAAATGTGCCAAACTAGCCTGAGATGCAGGTAAAATTCTGTATTTTCCATTATCGCACAGCAGACTTTGGACCCGGGCTAGTAGAAATTGCTGTCTACTAGCCCAGCTGGCCAGGGCATACAACCGTTAAGTTCCATCACATCATGTACGTGCTCCCTGTGTTGCTCTGAGAAGCTGAAGCCTTAACAATATTTGCATGAGCTGCTGGAGCACCTTCTAGTTAACAGCCTGTAACGTGTCGCTAGCTGTTGACATTTATACAGAGACAGTTGGCAGACAGACACCAGCTTTAAAAACATGACACACTCTCCGAGGCTTATTCCTCACAGGAAAATGACTGGATTATTGTGAAACACATCACTGCCAAGCGTCTGTCTGTTATTCTAATGGAGTGGATACGTCAAGACACATTCATTTCCACTAAGGGAGTAATAAAGTTGTAAAGTATCTTTCTGTAATAAATAATAATACATAGCTAGGTCTTATATAGCGCTTCTGTAAAACCTCAGATACACTTTGCAATAAATATGTCTGTCTGTCTGCCTGTCTCCCTGCCTACCTGTCTGCCTGTCAGTCTGTCATTCAGTCTGAGACAGGCAAGCAGACACAGAGACAGACAGACACAATTGTGTGTGGCATGTGTAACTGGAGTCCAGTTCTCTCCTCTCTGGACCCTGAGCCCATCCCACAGATTGAGGGGGATCTGACAGGGACCAGTGGGTCTCTCCCTGACTGCAGCCCAGATCAACACTCTCCATGACAGCCCTGTCAGAGACAGTGTGTGACCTCTGGATTAGTTTCATATCTCACGAATCTGGAGCCCACTGGGAAGGCTAATAACATGAGCTCATACTACACTTGTCCTGCTCTAATGGTAGAAAGGTATAGCCATAATTTACAATGCTTCAATCCGTGCAGGGTCTAATAGTTCTGTTCTCCCATTGGATGTGATTGTAAAATGGCTCGTTTTAAGAAAATGACTAAAAATAGCACATATTAACTTATAAAGCCTGAGAAACAAGGTTCATGAAATTGACAACTTACAAACATCAGAAAACATTAATATTCTGGCCATCTCTGAAACACACTTAGATAATTAATTTGATGATGCAGAGGTAGTTATACATGGTTATAGAATATACAGGAAAGATAGAAATGCAAATGGAGGAGGTGTTGCTGTGTATGTTCAGAGTCATATTCCATAGGCTGAGAGAGGATCTCATGTCAGATGATGCGGAAGTAATTTGACTACAGGTTCATCTGCCTCACCTAAAGTCTATTCTTGTAGGACATTGCTATAGACCATTGAGTGCAACAAGTCAGTATTTGGACTATATATGTGTGAAATGCTCAATAATGTATGTAATATCAACAGAGAAGTATATTTTCTTGGTGACCTAAATATTGACTGGTTGTCATCAAGCTGTCCACTCAAAAAGAAGCTTCAAGCTGTAACCGATGCCTGCAATCTGGTTCAGGTTATCAGTCAATTTACCAGGGTATTTACAAACAGAACAGGAACTAAATCATCCAACGTGTATTGACCAGAGCTTTACCAATTCGGCAGAAATCTGCTCTAAAGCAGTATCCACACCCATTGGCTGTGGTGATCTTAATATAATAGCTCGAAAAAGCTAATATAAATGACACAAAGAATGATAGTAAAAAGCTCTGGAGTACCTTCATTAAATGAAATTCTAGGCAAAAAAGCAAACAAAGCTCATTCCTTCATTGAGGCAGATGGCTTGTTCATAACAAAACCCTTTGAGATTGCCAAGCACGTTCATAACTTTTTTTGTTGACAAGATTAGCAATCTTAGGCATGTCATGCAAACAACAAACGCTGAGCCTTCCTATTCATGCATAACAGACCAAATAATGAAAGACAAGTACAGTACTTTTGAGTTCCGTAAAGTTGGTGTGGAAGAGATGAAACAATTGTTGCCATCTATAAATAACAAAAAGCCATCTGGTACTGACAACCTGGATGGTAAATTGCTGAAGTTGGTAGCGGAATACATTGCTACATTTTCAATTTAATCGTAGAAGACGATGTGTGCCCTCAGGCCTGGAGGGAGGCAAAGATCATTCCATTGCGCAAGAATAACAAAGCACCCTTTAACAATAGAACCACTAAAGCAGTCATGTTTATTGCTGATAAAAAAAGAAAAAAGAAAAGAAATGCCCCCGTATATCCTTGACTTTTCCTAAATAAGTCTATTTAACACACTGTCAGTGTTAGAATCTTAATATCACAAACAAAACTGGAGTTATAACCTGTTTTAGGAAGGCATGTCATTTTTAAAAATGGATTCCCCCATTGCCCCTCCTTCTCCCAAAAGTTGGGCCTGCTACGCTCCTTCTTCTCGACTGTTGAAAGTGCAGTGCCCAGCTGATAATCACCCTGATAATTGCCTCAAAACTGAACCTAAACTATACCGAAACTAATTTCACACATATAGCCTAATAACAGATTAAATAAATTAAGTAAAGTATGATAGGGAGAATGGGTGAATTGATGAGCGAGGGGAAGCGAACGATGCATAATTATGTAATCACCAATTGTGAATGAAGAACAGGGCGGACCATTCTATTGTATTGATCCATTCTAATTATAGGCCTACTCTTAAAATGATATGTACCCTATAATCAAAGCGGTCTTATCAGTCTACTCTAGTCAACTTGGAGTAGGCTACACAGTGAGAGGCTGCAGTCAATTATTTTTATTCCCTCAGCCCTTGCGCAAGCCACTTTCCCTCAGGGGAATCCCTGTCGAAACCGGATGCAGTTTGACTGCTATCTTAAGTGAAGGTCCAATTCACAAACTTGACCCCCTTGGCCATCGATTTAGCTCGAGGGAGCGAGTTAAGAACTTTGGTCACCCACAATTCAATGCAAACTGTAGTCACATGTCAAACTGCATTTTCGGCATGTCAGAAAAAATTATGAAAAAATATATATAGACAAAAAAATATATATAGACAACATTGATTTTAGCATTGGCAAATTGGCTCAGTCTCGTAATGAGGAGCCTATAAAATGTAGCTAGATTCATGAAGATATTTTTGGGAATTCTAAAATGTATTGGAATAAATGACCAAACATGGACAATTTTGACAATTTATTCACTTCACTGACATTGGCGAACAAGTTGCTTACAAAAAATAGAAGTCTGGCTAGCACCATGAACAAAGTGGGACGGGAGCTCCCACCCTCTGCGCAAAAGAAAACCGGATACTATTACGCACTACAATCAAACAAAAGTATGTCAAAGTGTGTTAAGCAAGTGAAAGTTACGAAAATTGTGTCAACTGTTAAGACAAGGAATAGCAGCTAAATGAGACCCAACTGATGCCATTTCGTTAAGATGCACACAAGCTGACAATAATTGACTATTTTTGACTGCTGTTATATTGACACTTATATTAATTATAATGCCATTATTGCTTTTGTGCTGAGTTTCACTATTTATCAAGGCCACTTGGCGATTATAAGGATGTTTAGGCTACTGTTGTTTTCATCATTTGACCTTGCATCTTAGTGTTTTTTTTTGTCATTTTTTTCATTATAGAAATAAGCTTTTACTATGTTCCAACACATTTGATTTCTGTTTCCTAGCTGTAACAAAGACACTCCATGAAGAAAATTGATTGAACACTTGAATATTGGCTTTTTTAAATACATTTTTTACATATAGTCTACAGTAACTTAAACTATTGAAAATGCTATTGACTTATTTGAAATAAAATAAAAATAGTATTCTAATGTTACCCAAGGCCTTCATAAACACAACCAATGGATTATGTTTGTGATAGCATATATGAAATACATGAATTACACTGTTAGAATGTTGCAGTCAGAATGAGCGCTCATTAGCTTGAAGGGGGGGAGGGGGGCGGTCCATCGAGGCCCAGCGGTTCTAGTGTTAATGGTTCAAACAACCAACTGATCTGCTTAGCAAAGTTTTGGAAGAAATCATGTTTGACCCAATACAATGTTATTTTACAGAAAACAAATTAACAACAGACTTTCAGCATGCTTATAGGGAAGGACACAACATGCTCGGCACTGACACAAATTACTGAAGATAGGCTGAAAGAAATTGATAATAAGAAGATTGTGGGAGCTGTTTTGTTATATTTCAGTGCAGCTTGTTATATTGATCATAACCTGTTGCTGAAAAAACATAGGTGGTATGGATTTACATCCTATGCCTCATGGACTGAAAGTTACATATCTAATAGAACCCGCATGGTTTATTTAGTGGTAGCCTTTTTAATGCAAATTCGGTTGAGTGTGGTGTACCGCAGGGCAGCCGGCTTGGGCCATTGTTTTCTGTTTTTAACAAAGACCTTCCACTGACCTTGAATAAAGCCTGTGTCTATGTACGCTGACGACTCAACCATATACACGTAGGCTCCGACAGTAAAAATAAATAACTGGCACCCTTAACATAGAGCTCTAGTCAGTTTTAGAATCTCAAATACTAAAAACATTGTTTTTGGGACAAATCACTGGATCAACCCTAAACCTCATCTAGATCTATTACTGAATAATGTGGATATGGAGAGAGTTGAGGAGACTACACTGCTGGGTATAACCCTAGATAGCAAGCTGTCATGGTCAAATCATATAGACTCAATGGTTGCTAAAACGATAGGAGGTATGTCCATGATAAGGCATTGCTCTGGTTTCTTGACATCTAAATAAACCACGCAGGTCCCACAGGCCCTAGTTTTAATCTCACCTGGACTACTGCCCAGTTGTGTGATAAGGTGCGGTAAAGAAGGACATAGGAAAATTGCAGTTGGGTCCAGAACATAGCAGCACGTATTGCACTTAGATGTACATAGAGGGCGAATGTCAGTGGTAAGCATGTCAATGAGGACATATTGATTGCGTCACTATTGGTCTTTGTGCGAGGCGTTGATGTGTTAAAGGTACTGAACTGTCTCTTCAAGCAGTTGGCACACAGTTCAGATACTCATCGGTACCTCACAAGACATGCAGCCAGAGGTCTCTTCACAGTCCCCAGGTCGAGAGTAGAGGCTGGGAAACGCACAGTATTAAATAGAGGCATGACCACATGGAACTCTCTACAAGCCCAAGTAACTCAAGCTAGCAATAAACCCCCCTCCCAAAAAAAAAGATAAATAACACCTTGCAGCACGACGAGATCATTTTTATTTATTTTGTATTCTGCATCGTATTATGTATTATATTATGTAGGGTTATGTATTTTATTTGTTGTGCTTTGTTTCCTGTTTGGAACCCAGGAGGGCAGTGGCTAATTGGGGATCATAATAAAATACTAAAATACTAAATAGGTTCTTAGTTTGTCTGATTTATAACATCAGACGGTCATCACCTCCATACAGCCCATCTGAGAGTGAAGGTCGACAGCTTGTTAAGGAGAACATCTGTGGAGAACAGGTGTGTTTCTCATTAAAGCCAGAGAGAAACAAACAGGGATTTAATCAGGGGAAAGGCTGTGTGTGTGTGTGTGTAAAAGACAGAGAGAGATTGTGTTCTCTAACATCAAACATGTTTGATTTCCATTGTCAATAACACAATGAATGCTACAAACCGGTAATGAGGCAAATTATACACCATCGTCATCCTCCAACACGCACACATGCACACATGCACGCGCGCGCACACACACACACATGCACACACCCACAGAGCCAGAGGTGCAACCTTGTTTTGTCATTGTTTTCTAGTGACGATTAGGGCCCTCTCACGTACAAAGTCCTGAGGAAAGAGGGAGTGAAAGGAGAGGAGAAGTATGCAGATCTGGGTCCTCATCTCAGTGCAGACTCTTAAAAACTTCAGCTCCATAACAAATGCAGCGAATTGCCCAAAGCTCTACCTAATCATCCTGGCTTCTTCCTTGTGACTCCAGCCCGACCAGGAACCCACTCCCACCTGTGTTCCCACCGTCCACAGGCGCCGCTGCTTGCGGGCACCCAGAGGCTTGCTCTCTCACACACAAACGCTACCTACGTCAGAGTCCCCTGCAGTAACACGCCAATGCACCCCAACATCACACCACATACGCATATACAGTACGACGCAACACCAACAAGCTCTAACATAATCGTGGTCTGAGGTAGGCTTGGGCGATATACCGTTTATACTGTATGCCGGTGTATTTCACAATACCGACGATATGATTTTCAATACTGGTTCCTGGGCTTCCCGGGTGGCGCAGTGGTCTAGGGCACTGCATCGCAGTGCTAACTGCGCCACCAGAGTCTCTGGATTCGCGCCCAGGCTCTGTCGCAGCCGGCCGCGACCGGGAGGTCCGTGGGGCGACGCACAATTGGCATAGCGTCATCCGGGGTAGGGAGGGTTTGGCCGGTAGGGATATCCTTGTCTCATCGCGCTCCAGCGACTCCTGTGGCGGGCCGGGCGCAGTGCGCGCCAACCAAGGGGGCCAGGTACACGGTGTTTCCTCCGACACATTGGTGCGGCTGGCTTCCGGGTTGGAGGCGCGCTGTGTTAAGAAGCAGTACGGCTGGTGGGGTTGTGCTTCGGAGGACGCATGGCTTTCGACCTTCGTCTCTCCCGTGCCCATACGGGAGTTGTAGCGATGAGACAAGGTAGTAATTACTAGTGATTGGATACCACGAAAATTGGGGAGAAAATGGGATAAAAATGTATTAAAAAAATAAAATAAAAAAATAAAAAATAAATACTGGTTCCTTAAATTCGAATAGTTCGCCTAATTTCAGTTTGTGACACAAAACAAGCAAGTATACTGTAGAGCCCTCAAACTCAACCTGGACCTCGAAGCAAAGTTCCACTGCATTCTTTCATTGTTCCCCTCTAATCAGGGACTGATTTAGACCTGGTACACAAGGTGTGTGCAATTAATATTCAGGTAGAACCGAAAACCAGCAGGCTCCAGACCTCGTAGGGTGAGTTGAGTAACCCTGGTGTAGAGAATCATTGTACCATCTAAACCTCTATAAAATATATTTTCAATAACCAAAAATATTGTATTTTCTGCTGTTTGAAGCTGGTGTATAAAAAAGAGCACATAGAACAGATATGTTGCTTCTTAGACTTGCTTTCAATGAGAATGACAGATCTATAACTCACATTTCTATGTGAATTTGGTAAGGTCGGCCAAAAAGTTACATATTGCAGCTTTAACAATAACTATCGAACATCTAAGAAGTGTCAAATAAATTATATCCAGCTCAGGTCTCCAGCTATGTGTTTGGTTTGCTAACTTGTGGAAAGATGTCAAGATCAAGCTTCTTGGTTACAGTAGAGACAATCAATCCCCTCCTTGATCAAGATCCCTGTTGCCTAAGTTGTTTTGTGAGTCAATTGTTATTTGTTATTTGTTATTTTTATAATATTATTATTATTAATTTTTTGGTAGAAATAACACCCCTTGTCTGCACATTCGGTAATACCATATATCGCAGTATGGTGCAGAAATGGTAAAACAGTATCAAAATCTGGATACCGCCTAACTCTAGTCTGAAGTTCCTTCCATTCTCTACCAACCACTTGAGGGCCATAGAAAAGGTATCCAGACTAAACGAAGAGCCCAATTGAATTGAGACATACAGCATTCAATTTAGTTGTGTACTCAGAAGGGTGGTTCAACCCAAAATCAAGGTTTGCCCAGTGTTTTTTTGTCTAAAAAGTAGTCTGTATGTTACCTCACTACAGGACTCAAAGAAGACCTCATCATTTCCAGTTAAAGCTGCATGATAATATA
This sequence comes from Salvelinus fontinalis, assembly GCF_029448725.1. NCBI lineage: Eukaryota > Metazoa > Chordata > Actinopteri > Salmoniformes > Salmonidae > Salvelinus > Salvelinus fontinalis. The sequence goes on from NC_074692.1 coordinate 9,207,015, forward strand.
CAGTGCCTTCAGAAAGTAATCACACCCCTTGACTTTTTCTAAATGTTGTTCTGTACCAGCCTGAATTTATGATTTTGTGTCACTGGCCTACTACACACAATACCCCATACTGTCAAAGTGGAATTATGTTTTTAGACATTTTTACTAATTAACTTTAAATGAACAGCTGAAATGTCTTGAGTCAATAAGTATTCAATCCCTTTGTTATGGAAAGGGTAAATAAGTTCAGGAGTGAAAATGTGCTTAACAAGTCACATAATACGTTGTTTATCATGATTTTTTAATGACTACTTCATCTCTGTCCCTCAGTCGAGCTGAGAATTTCAAACAGATTCAACCATAAAGACCAGGGAGGTTTTCCAATGCCCCGCAAAGGGCACCTATTAGTAGATGGGTAATTCAATTTTTTTAAAGCAGACGTTGAATAGCCCTTTGAGCACTTTAAAACAGGTAATGGCTTTGAATGGAGAAAATTAAGGATGGATCAACAACCTAAATAACAGCGTGATAAGAAGAAGGCATGCACAGAATACAAATATTCCAAAACATGTATCCTGATTGCAATAAGGCACTAAAGTAAAAAACTGCAAAAAATGTGGCAAATAAATGAACTTGAATACAAAGTGTTATGTTTGGGGCAGATCCAACACAATACATCACTTCATATTTTCAAGCATGGTGGTAGCTGCATCATGTTATGGGTATGCTTGTCATCGGCATGGGAGTTCTTTGGGACAAAAAGAACAGGAATAGAGCTAAGCACAGGCAAAATCCTAGAGGAAAACCTGGTTCAGTCTGCTTTCCAACAGACCCTGGAAGATAAATTCACCTTTCAGCAGGACAATAACCTGAGACAAAAGGCCAAATATACACTGGAGTTTCTTACCAAGAAGACAGTGAATATTCCTGAGTGGGCTAATTACAGTTTTGACTTACACTACCGTTCAAAAGTTTGAGGTCACTTAGAAATGTCCTTGTTTTTGAAAGAAAAGCACATTCTTTGTTCATTAAAATAACATCAAATTGATCAGAAATACAGTGTAGGCATTGTTAATGTTGTAGGCGTACAGAGGCCCATTATCAGCAACCATCACTCCTGTGTTCCAATGGCACGTTATGTTAGCTAATCCAAGTTTATCATTTTAAAAGGCTTGGATTAGCTAACACAACGTGCCATTGGAACACAGGAGTGATGGTTGCTGATAATGGGCCTCTGTACACCTATGTAGATAACCATTAAAAATCTGCCGTTTCCAGCTACAATAGTCATTTACAACATTAACAATGTCTACACTGTATATCTGATCAATTTGATGCAATTTTAATGGACAATACATTTGCTTTTCTTTCAAAAAGAAGGACCTTCCTAAGTGATCCCAAACTTTTGAGAAGTAGTGTATATTTAAAATAATATCTATATATTTACAAAAATATATATATGGGGGATTGGAAATTATGCAGACTGTGGCTTCTATCAATGTAACTATCTACAGTATCTGCAATATTAAAGCTATCTACCACCTAAAAAACTAAACGGACAGTGTCAAAGACAAAGTGACACTAATTCCTAATTCTATGGTGACACCTCCATTCTAAAGACGTAGAAGACAGAGAAATGTAACTTGATAGACTGAGGTAAATCGAGGTGTACACTGTGAATCTCGGTGTATCTAGGTCTAAACCAGTGTACACTGTGATAATGTTGCAGGAGGGGACAAATTGCCTGAACAGAGAGACATTTCTAAAGGTCATAGTTGTTGCCGAGTGTAACAGAGCTCCATGGCTGCCGTGACCAAGACATGGTCTGCAATAAAGAGTTCCCTGCCAATTACCAATTGAAGTTTGGCACCATGTTTCCCTGGTAACCACTGGACATGTGTGCACAACAGATAGAGTGGAGTGTTGGCTGCTTTCCAATAGAGTGAAAGCAGCCTTTCCTCAAAATCAATTAGAGGAAGTAGCATTGGCAGTTCTCTGAATTCTGCTGCTCTGCTGTAAAGTATTTTAGATAAAATATGCACTGTATATAGAGATAGGAGGGACAGAGGGAGGAGAGGGTTGAAGAGAGAAGGAAGATGGGCAAAGAGAATGATGGAGGGAGTGTGACCGAGGAATAGATATTTAGAGAGATGGACAGATGGGGAAAAGAGAGAGAGAGAGCAATAGTTGATGTGTTGATAGCCACTCTAAACATATGTCCATTATGTATGTGTGTGTGTGTGTGTGTGTGTGTGTGTGTGTGTGTGTGTGTGTGTGTGTGTGTGTGTGTGTGTGTGTGTGTGTGTGTGTGTGTGTGTGTGTGTGTGTGTGTGTGTCTGCTTGTGTGTGTCTGCTTGTGTGTGTGGCACGGTGTTCAATCACATCTGTGTTTGTTGGTCACAACAAAACAATAAACACACCAAATGGTTACTAGCAGGAAATGTCTTATTCATGTAACCGTTCTAAAGAGCTCGAAAGCAGGTCAGAAACCCAGGGGGATACACATACACACAAGCTGCCAGTCATGTAACACACACACCATCATACAAGAGAAGGTTCTAGAGCAGGGGTATTAAACTCTTACCCTACGAGGTCTGGAGCCTGCTGGCATTTCTGTTCTACCTGATAATTAATTGCACCCAGCTGGAGTCCCAGGTCTAAATCAGTCGCTGATTAAAGTTAAATGTAATTTTAAGGAATCTGTTTTTAGAAATGTTTGCAGATTTATTGAAAATTAAATACAGAAATGTCTCATTTACATAAGTATTCACACCCATGAGTCAATACATGTTAAAAATCCCCCTTGGCAGCGATTACAGCTGTGAGTCTTTCTGGGTAAGTCTCTAAGAGCTTTGCTCACCTGGATTGTACAATATTTGCACATTATTTATTTTTTTATTCTTCAAGCTCTCAAGTTGGTGGCTGATCATTGCTAGACAGCCATTTTCAAGTCTTGTCATGATATTGTGGGGTGTGGGTTGCTGACACTGTTCATTGGTATGCCTTTTATCAAGCCTTTATTCATAGATTTTCAAAAGCTATTGCCCTAGTCTATAGCATAGATTGAGCAGCCGCTAACCACACCCCACCTCTCTCTCTCTCTCCTGGACCAGGGGAGTCCCTTCCCTGCTGTCCCTGCCTCTCTAGCTGTGGTAAATAGCATCATTCAGACACACACACACTGATGGTACAAATCCATATAGTGCCACACACACACACACACTAATGTCCTCCTGAAAGTCCAGACTGCACCCTTGGGAGTTGACGCTCTGTCTGTGTAATGCTGAGTGCTGTTATTTAAAGACCTTATCATCCTATGCCTGAGCCAATTTACCATCAGAGGAGAGCAAATGGCTTTGCACGCACACACACACACACACACACACACACACCCTCCCACTTCCTCCACCATCAGATTATGTTGCAGTTTACTTATTGTCTGAATGCAATCTAAACCACAGTCTTATTGCAGTTCTCATGTATGAAGATGTGTGTGAAGTCCTGCAAACACTGTTAGTCACTGTGTTGAGCACTGTGCAGATACACTCATTAGAAACAGAATCACTAATTCAGGAATGTGGATACAACTACTGTAGGCATACAGTAACTGTTACTGTGGTGTGCAAGGAATGTTTCCAAGAGACCATTCCCTTAATATCAAATAGAACGTAGCCAGAACGTGGTTAACGTGTTCTCAGAAATTGATATTCATGTTTTTGACATGTTTCATTGGAACATTGGCAAAAACATTCATGTGTCCAGTTTTCTGTTGGTTAGGAGAATATTCTATTAACGTCCCACCAAACACACACAGAATATGGTGGCCATGTTCTCAGAACACAAGATATTCATGTTCTATACACGTTCAATTCAAATGTTGCAAAACATGTCTCGAACATTAATATCTTACATTCTGAAAACGTGGCAGCCATGTTCTATGTATGTTTGGCAGGACGTTAATGGAATATTCTCCTAACCCACTGAAAACTGGACACAGAAATGTTCTTGCAACGTCCCATGAAATGTGTCTAGAACATTAATATCATATATTCTGAGAACATTGTAAGCATGTTAAATATACATTCTGCTTGACATTAGGGGATTGTTCTAACTTCAACACAAAAACATGCTGAAAAGGTTCTCAGAACGTTTGTGCTAACATAGACAGAATGTTCTCCTAACTAATGGAAAACTAGACACTCAAACAGTAGGGTAACATTACAAAAACCTTTGCTCTACCTAGAATTGTTAGCTGGGTGTCTGAGCAGCCACACAAAAAAAATGAGTGTCAGATCTTAATTATTATAATATTTTTTTGTCATTCAGCAGACACTATTACTATTACTAACTTACAGTAGTGAGTGAGTGCATACATTTGTGTACTGCTTCCCCACTAAACCCTGGCATCGCAAGCACCACGGTCTACCAACTGAGCTACACAGGACCACCTACACTTTCACAGCAAAATGATCCTGCAGCAAACGGATGTGAACGTTTAGTCCATACAGTAATGTTGCTCAGTCGTGGTTAGGCTATAAACTGGCCAAAAGTAGGCAACATGAAAAGTGCAATACTGTTAATATAACTGTCTATTAGTGTGAGTTTTCAGGGAATTTGTGTAAATCATCTGCATTTCCTGCAGCGCAATTCTCAGCAACAAAAGATGGATCAATTTAAGATCCTACATGTGTACCGCACTCAAATTCTGTATTTATACAGTTTTTTGATTGGGTAAATATTTTATTGTTTAGTGGAGTGATTTAGTAGACCCACTAGGTCGCAAAAGGCTTTACGTACTGTTTATCTCTCTCCTGGGTGTTACACATCAGCCTTTTTGTGACAGAGAGCTCCCTGAACTACAACATCAGCTATTGTGAGGATAAATCTCATTCTGCTTCATGATGGGTATCATATCAGTCCTATTGCTGATCCGGGTATGAAAAACAGTAGTGTGTGTGTGTGTGTGTGTGTGTGTGTGTGTGTGTGTGTGTGTGTGTGTGTGTGTGTGTGTGTGTGTGTGTGTGTGTGTGTGTGTGTGTGTGTGTGTGTGTGTGTGTGTGTGTGTGTGTGTGCGTATGTGTTTGCGGTGGCGTGTGTTTCCTTTTTGGTTGTTTACATTGTGTGTGGGCATCTAAGTGGAACCTGTTGCCAAGTTACAGAGTTACAGTTAATTGTCTGCCTTTAGGATTTAAAAGACTATATGAGGATATGTTATTTAAAGATTGTGAGGGAACATGGATGTAAAACCTCAACATTCTGTAATTAACCTGTATGACACGAGCATTATCCACTTTGAAAAGCTGGGGAACAGACCCACCTGTTAATTGAAGTGCATTCCAGGTGACTACCTCATGAAGCTGGTTGAGAGAATGCCAAGATTGTGCAAAGCTGTCAAGGCAAAGGGTGGCTACTTTGAAGAATCTAAAATCCCCAAAATATTTGTATTTGTTTAAAACTTTTTGGGTTACTACGTGATTCCATATGTGTTATTTTATAGTGTTGATGTCTTCATTATTATTCTACATTGTAGAAAATAGTAAAAAATAAAGAAAAACCTTTGAATGAGTAGGTGTGTCCAAACTTTTGACTGGTACTGTATATTTTTTAAAGCCTTGTCTCATGCTAACAGAGTTCATGCTGTTGGCGAACCCGTTTCCAATAGGCTATTGTAAAGCCAAAAATCGAAGAAAGATTGCAGCTGTGTTGTTACCCCACGTAACCTTTGCCTTGTAGAAATGCCACATCAACCCTCAAAAAGCATCTGGACGTCGTGCTAAAAGGCATTTTCTGGTAGTCAGAAAGTTCCAGAAACGCGTGAAAGAGGAGAAATCTATACACATTATGATAATAAACAGACACTTAGAAATAATATTTCTAAGTGTTCTAACGACATTGCCATATAAACAATCAAAATGTCTGAAAAATCCAATTCAAAACGAAAATAATGATATTAACATATATTGCTAAGAATGTGAATGTCACGCCCTGATCTGTTTCAACTCTCCTTGTGCTTGTCTCCACCCTCCTCCAGGTGTCGCCCATCTTCCCCATTATCCCCTGGGTACTTATAGCCATGTTCTCTGTTTGTCTGTTGCCAGTTCGTCTTGCTTGTCAAGACAACTAGCATTTTTTCTCAGATTCTGCTTTCTGTGATTTCCCTGATTTTGACCTTTACCTGTCCTGACTCTGAGCCTGCCTGCCTGACCACTCTGCCTGCCGCTGACCCTGCCTGCCGTCCTGTGCCTTTGACCTTACTCTGGATTACCGACCACTACCTGACCTGACACTAAGCCTGCCTGCCGTCCTGTGCCTTTGCCACTACTCTGGATTATTGACCCCTGCCTGCCTTGACCTGTCGTTTGCCTGCCCCTGTTGTTGTAATAAACATTGTTACTTCAACACAGTCTGCATTTTGGTCTTACCTGAAACGTGATAGTACAAACTGGCCATGACTGACCCAGCAGACTTGGACCAGCTACGCAACGCCATCTCGTCTCAAAGAGCCATCATTAGTAGACATAAGGAGTTGCTTCACGGTCCAATGGAAGGGTTCCAGAACATGGCCAAACATCACAACCTAGCATTGGACGCATTGCGGGAGCAATTCCATGGGTTGCCTACCAGGTAGCCTGCCACGACGGTAACTTCCCAGCCCCTCAGCAACCCGGCTGGTAGCAGCGCCGTCACCCTGGTTTCCCTGGAACCCCCACTTACCTCCCCCGGAGCGCTACGATGTAGATTCCAGAACCTGCCAGTCCTTTCTCTCCCAGTGCTCCCTCGTTTTCGAGCTGCAGCCTTCTCAGTTCCCCTCAGACCGCTCGAAGATGGCGTACATTATTACGCTGATGTCCAGGAGGGCACTCGCCTGGGCCACGGCGGTGTGGGAGCAACAATACACCGTCTGCCTCAGTCTGGAGGTATTCGTGACGGAGGTGAGAAAAGTTTGAGGCTCCGGTGTCCGGGAGAGAGGCTGTCCAGAAGTTACTCCAGCTTCGGCAGGACTCCCTCAGTGTGACAGACTATGCGGTGGATTTCCGCACGCTACCAGCGGAGGGTGCCTGGAACCCGGAAGCGCTGTTTGACATGTTCCTGCACGGATTATCAGATGAAGTAAAGGATGAGCTTGCAGCCCTGAACTACCGACAGATCTCGACTCACTCATTGCTTTAACCATCCGGATTGATGGTTGGCTACGGGAACGTGGGAGGGAGACGGGGTCTGATTGCGATCCCAATTGCTCACTCAAGGATTCCACCTTGCATCTGATAAACTCCGGAAGTCCCTGAGAGCATCCGAGTTTACCTGAGTTCCTCCATGAGCCTCCGAAGACTGCCGATTTGCCGCTTCCTGAGCCAATGCTACTCGGCAGGGTAAGGCTGTCTCCAGCCGAACACGTACGCAGACTTAACACCCAGAGGTGTCTGTATTGCGGTACTGCCATTCATTATGTGTCTACCTGTCCCTTCAAGAGACCTAGCTCATTGGTAGGAATGAGTACTTTGGTGGGTCTTAAGGACAATTTAGCTTCTCCCCCTACTCGCCCCTCTCTCCATGCCACCCTGTGGTGGAGCGAGCAGTCTAAGTCTTTCCAGATACTCATTGACTCAGGGGTCGAAATTAGTCTTATGGACATTACTCTGACATCTGAGCTGGGCATCCCTACTCAACCCCTCTCCATTCCCATGAATGTTAGAGCGCTGGACTGGTGCTCTATAGGCCACGGGTCACCCACCATACCAACCCTATCAACAGCGAGACGCTCCAATTCATGCTAATTGAGTCTTGGTATTGCGATTCTCTTGGCTCCAGCACCACAATCCCTCGATTGACTGGTCTACTGGTCCCATCATGGGCTGGAGCCCATTCTGCCATGCTCATTGCCTGAAATCAGCTCTGCCTGCCCCGGGACGTCTTCCTGCGGGCTTGGAAATTGCCTCGAACCTCTCAGCCATTCTTGCAGAGTAGCAGGACCTCTGGGAGGGGTTCAGTAAGGCCCGGGCCACTTTGCTTCCGGAACACAGACCGGTAACCAAGGATTTTAAGCTGGGTGCGCTAGCACGCTGCTATAGCCACATGGCTACACCCCCGGAAGCCGAGATCTTAGCTATAGCCACATGGCTACACCCCCGGAAGCCGAGATCTTAGCTATAGCCACATGGCTACACCCCCGGAAGCCGAGATCTTAGCTATAGCCACATGGCTACACCCCCGGAAGCCGAGATCTTTCCCCCCTGCTTCACCTCTCATTTGCCTGCTCCTGTAGCTGTAATAAACATTGTTACTTCAACACAGTCTGCATTTTGGGTCTTACATGAGATGTGATAGTGAGAGTAGGGTGACTCCCCTAGCAGGTCTCAAACCCATGCCACCAGTACCATTGACATACACCCTAATCACTGTCCCAATAAGGGATATCTTTAGGGCATGTGCTTATTGGACCAGAATAGTTATGCCCTGTCCAGAAGAAACCATAAACCCCCCTCCCTAGGCACTTGTGTCGACCTGAAACAACATGATAGGTGTAAGCACTAGAGTGAATGCATGAAGTAAAGAAGTAAAGTAAATCTCAGCTCTGTTAAAAGTACACTCAAGAAAACTCTCAATTGGTCATAGTGATTCAGGTGTATCATAACAACAAGTGAATATGCCACACCAACATTAGACAACTATACAGAAAGCCCTTCAATTGCTTAAATAAGTCAGTCACATCAATGATGATAGTCAGATTAACTAATACCTGACACTGAGATGGTGGCGTAGCAGGAAGATGAGTATCTTGAACTATGAGGTTGCGAGTTCAAATCCCAGGTGAGGATAAGTTGAATAATAATTATTGTAATCATGTAGGTCAAATATGTAAGCTGAATGAACACACTGACCTTGCCAACAGACAAAGAGCTATGAATGGATCAGTGGTTGATCAATCAGGGCCTTGATGTGCAATGAACTTTTCTTTGGACATATAAATAAATGTCCTTGGAATACTTTCCTAACCCTAAGAAAACTGGACACACGAATGTTCTTGCAACCAACCCATGAAACTTGTCCAGAACATTAATATAGTATGTGTATGTTTGGCGGGACGTTGATGAAATATTCTCCTAACCCACAACAAACTGGACACAAATATTTTTGCCACATTCCCATGAAACGTGTCTCGAACATTACTATCTTACATTCTGAGAACATGGCAACCATGTTCTGTGTATGTTTGGTGGGACCTTGATGGGATATTCTCCTAACCCTCAGAAAACTGGACACATGAAGGTTCTTGCAACGTTCTCATTTAACGTTCTCATTTAACGTGTCATTTAACCACTAATTCCTTTAATTTACGGTGTTAAATAACACTAATATGTGAGAACAATATTTTTTGTGAACAAATGTTTAATGTTGGCATGATAAAAAGGTTGGTAGCAACATGGAAAATCGTTGTGGAAATCTGTTGTAGCTCAAGTCGACTACAAAATCCACAAGGCTATGCTCTCGCTATTGGCTGACAGGCTAGCAAACGTAGCTACACACAATAATACCAAAGACAATATCAGCATGCAACGTAGCTAGTTAGCTGTAAAATTATCTAAACAAACTGCACTATCAATTTAGGAGTCTACAATCTCACCATGTTCAACCTGCAGATCGATGTGCCTCACAGAGTGGAGTCTTACGTTCGCAACGGCATATATACTTTTGAAGAGACGGGAAACGTTGCCCATGCTACGTCAATGAGCCGTGCGGTGCATTCTGGGCGATTCTTGGACAAGCAGGGCTCTCCTTCAAGGAGTGAATGGGAGTGTATTGGGCGCTAGCTCAAAAGCCCAACATTAGCACGGATTTCGTCAACAAGAAGTACAACATTACAAATCTTTTCCGAGATGTGAGATAACAAACTTGCTATCTGTAGTATCGTGTAGCTTTGGAATCGTGACATTACGGACCTTTGAGAAGAATAGGCACGTTTCTCGACATATACACTGACTTTGAGAAGGGATTGCATGATGATTAGCATTGCAATCGCAGCATGACAACGTGAACGTGATTGGACGACAGTAGTTATACGTTCCTTCATTCCATAGATTCCTATCTCTTGTCTATAATATCTCTGGCAACGGCACCATGCAAAGCACTTCGGACTAAAGAGGATGACAAATGGGAAAAATGTGCTAGACCCTCCGTTAAATGACACATTTCTCAAACATATGATCAATGGCTCATTCGAGAGAAGACGTCCTCCTGAGTTATGACATTGGACGGGTACTGAAATCTGACATGTATTACAAACTTTTTTGTGACCTAAAAGTCGTATTCCTATTAACTTCCAGTGTAGTGAAAGTGACTTCATCATAGCGCTATGTCATACTGGCCGGATTTCTGCCTGCTTGAACGCCAATAACTCAGATACACATTCTCATTTAACGTGTTCTATTTCACATTAAGGGAATAGTCTCTTGGAAACATTCATTGCACTTCACAGCAACAATTCTATGAAAACGTTAGTTAATGACCTAATGAGACTTAAGGGAACGTTCTCGAAAGTTGTGGGAACGTTTGTTGTCAGCTGGGATGTCCCTGGCAGCTGTGTGATTGGACTGTTATCAGTGCCCTTTATAACACAATCCTGGCAATACCATCCCCTCTCAGTGCTATCAGAGGCACCACTCACACTGCAAACACACACACACACACACACATCGACACACACACTGCAAACACAGTGCAAAGTCGCAAACCCAACAAACAAAGCAAACATGCCACACGACACAGACAAATGAAGTTCTATAAATAGACCTGAGGTAGAGGAGGATCTGCTGCTGAACAAGTGCCAATATGAGGAGGTGGCAGAGAGCGATAGAGAAAGAGAGAGGGGGAGAGACAGGGAGAGAGAGGAAAACGCTGGTGGAATGTAATTTAGGCCCCCGGTGATTTTCTGCCACCCACTCTTTAATTCCAGTTTGAACAAAATGTGTCGCAGTCTCTCAGCGATTTAGCATTACTACTCAGAGAGGGACACGCTAGGAAAATCATACATATTACCATTCTAAATGCACACTTGGAATCAGATACCGAAACGCACCTTTCCTGTAACTTGCTGGTAATGTTATGGTAATATGGTTATTTGGTAACTAAATAGATGTTGGACATCTGTCTGTAACTGTAGTTAAAGAGCAGGTAGCTAACAGGGCTTGTGCCACTCCCAGTTAGAATGGCGTCAAGCAGTTTGACAGAAAATTGCCCCCCCCAGCTCCGTTACCTGACCAATTCCCTCCCTTTCTCCTCCATTCCCCTCATCTATCCCTGCCCCCCCCCCCCCCCCAAATAGACTTTCCAATCTAGCATTGGCTGATGCAGTGTAGCAATGCAGCTATCTAAAGCTGAGTGTCAGATACTGAGTCAATCAGGATTTAGTCTATCCAGCATTGTTAAGGCTAGGCAGCACAGTGAAGCAAATGAGAACATCGGTCACCTGGATGAATTCAGGGCTGCAACTGTTGAACACACAGCAATGGCAGTGGTCCAACCACCAACCTGTCAACACACACATGCATGCGCACACACACACACACACACACACACACACACACACACACACACACACACACACACACACACAGACACACAGACACACAGACACACAGACACACAGACAAACAAACAGACTTTCCTTGAGAAGCCATGACAAGGGAGTTACATACCAATTAGCTCATACAAGTAGAGCTGCAGCTCATTTCTCAGCCTCTCATCCGTCATTAGTCAATACAACAGCAGAGAATCAATACAATCAGAGCAGACCCAGCGTTCAGGAAGACCGGAGACGACTGGTAATCAGGATGGAGACAGTCATCTACAAAAACACAGACACATACCGACACAGAGACAAAGACACACACACAGACAAACACGTAACCCCCCCCCGCGCACACACACACACACAAACAATTGTGCCCACACACAAACTCTCTCTCTCATAAAGAGCAGGATATTGGAAGCAGCTCTGGAGAATGATCAAAGGGTGACATCTATAAAAGGATGGATTTGCAATTTTGATTATTACCCAGGGCTGGGCAAATATTGGACAGAACACACACTGGGTATTTTGACCCAGCCAGCTGGGTTGCATGAATAACGCAACATGTTTGGTTTTTGGGATTACCAAAACATGCCTTAATTTAACCATCAGTTGGGTTTTTATTCACTTTCATGCTGGGTTGACCCTGCAGCTGGGTCTTTTTTAATGTAATCCCTAAATAATTTTCAGGAGACAGGGCTTATTAGGGTTGTGGCTTTCTGGTAGTTATTTTTGGCCACCCATGAGAGTAAACATCATTCCTGTTCATCATGTTAAGTTTGTACAATGCAAATGTAAACATTTCTGCACATTACATATTCTTATATCCTATTAATATTATTATTATTAACACATTGTAACAAAGTGGTAACCATCCCAACATTGGGATTGGCATAGGCTCTTAATGAACTCACACACTTGTGTACGCTTCACTAAAGCTTCACAATTTTAAGTGTTTAACCTTAGCATGTGATAATACAACAAAACAGATGAACCGGAATTATATTTACTCTCACAGGTGGCCAAAAATAACTATCTGAAAGCCACACCCATGCAAAGCCATGCCTCCAGTCTTCTGATCTGACCCACTGCGTCATATCTCAATAACCCAGCATCAATGACCCAGAATCAATAACTCTTTTTAAAGAAAACAACCCAACGTCAATGTCTGCAACCCGCATTAGCGTGTGAAGATCTGAGGCATCTACATCTTAATTGAATTGCCTCTTTATTAAAACGCTAGAATGGTGGGCAGTCTCTCTCTCTGTCCCTTTCTCTCTCTTCCACTCTATCCCTCTCTCATTCTTTCTTGTCCTCGGTCACACACACAGACTGCCACACACTTTCCCTCTATCTCTTCGCCCCTCTCTATCTCTTTCTCACACATGCATAGACACACACACACACATCACATGCAGGCTTGAATAACACACAAAGCCATGTCCGCTTGACCGGCCCCAGGGGTCAATCTTTTATATGAGCGCTGCATGGAAGGGACAGAGATGAAGAGCGAGAGAGTGGGAGAGGGGAAGACAGAGGGAGAGTAGGAGAGGGAGGGAGAGAGTGAGAGTGTACGCAAGTGGATGTGAGGGAGATTTCAACTTACCATCTCGTCAAGATATTTTGTTCTGAGAATTTGACAAGGAAATATTTTTGTAATTTGTTTTTGTAGGGAAATTAGAGTTGTTGTGTGATACAGAAGACAGCCACTCCATCATGTGAATGTGATAAGCCAAATCCCTAGACCTGACATTCACAAACCACAGATCTCACCTGAAACACAGACACAACTCAAACAGCTGACTGTGTCTAGGTGGTGATGCCTCAAGTACCTAGAGCTGCTATTGTAGTTTCCCATCAGATCCCACCACAACCCTGCAGCGCTGTGTGTCTTTGACTGACAGCAGCTTGTGTCACTCAGGAAGCAAAGAGACAGACATCAGCAGAGCGAAGCTCAACATTCTGGGCACAGACCTGTGGAGAAACACAGGTCACACTTCACCCACCCAAATTACATTTCATGCATCAAAGAGATCACCGTAGTAGCCAACACAAATTAGAAATCTGCCGTATGAATATTTGGCATGATTTGAAACTGTTCTAGGGTATCCATAGAAATCCTCTAGGAATCTGGAATACCTACGTAAGAATGTTGTTCATTAACTACTGTTCAGCCACCATAGTACCCTCCAAGATCCTCATTAAGCTCGGGGGCCTGGGTCTGAATCCCACCGTGTGCAACTGGGTCCTGGACGTCCTGACGGGCCTCTCCAAGTGGTGAAGGTGGGCAACACCACCTCCACTACGCTGATCCTCAACACAGGGGCCCCACAAGGGTGCATGCTCAGCCCCCTCCCGTACTCCCTGTTTACCCATGACTGCACGGCAGTCCTCCAACTCAATCATCAAGTTTGCAGATGACACAAAAAATGACGAGACAGCCTACAGGGAGTAGGTGAGGGCACTGGCGGAGTGGTGCCAGGAAAATAACCTCTCCCTCAACGTCAACAAAAACGAAGGAACTGATCGTGGACTTCAGGAGACAGCAGGGGGAGCAGGCCCCCATCCACATCGACGGGGCCGCAGTAGAAAAGGTGAAAAGCTTCAACGCTCTCCATCCAACCTGACAGACCTTGAGAAGATCTGCATAGATGAATGGGAAAAACTCCCCAAATACAGGTGTGCCAAGCTTGTAGCGTCATACCCAAGAAGTAAAGGGTCTGAATACTTATCTAAATGTGATATTTGTTTGATTTTATCTCATAAATTAGCAAAAATGTCTAAAAACCTGTTTTTGTTTTGTCATTATGGGGTATTGCGCGTATATTGATGAGGGGAAAAAACACTTGAATCAATTTTAGAATAAGGCTGTAACCTAACAAAATGTGGAAAAAGTCAAGGGGCCTGAATACTTTCCGAAGGCACTGTATATACTACAGTACCAGTCAAAAGTTTGGACACACCTCCAAGGATTTTCTTTATTTTTACTATTTTCTACATTGTAGAATAACAGTGAAGACATCAAAACTATGAATTAACAAATTCGAAATGTAGTAACCAAAAAAGTGTTAAACAAATCAAAATATATTTGAGATTTGAGATTCTTCAAAGTAGCCACCCTTTCCCTTGATGACAGCTTTGCGCACTCAACCAGCTTCATGAGGTAGTCACCTGGAATGCATTTCAATTAACAGGTGTGTCTTGTTAAAAGTTAATGTGTGGAATTTCTTTCATAATGCGTTTGAGCCAAGCAGTTGTGTTGTGACAAGCTAGGGGTGGTATACAGAAGATATCCCTATTTGGTAAAAGACCAAGTCCATATTATGGCAAGAAGAGCTCAAATAAGCAAAGAGAAATGACAGTCCATCATTACTTTAAGACATGAAGGTAATTTCCTTCAAGTGCAGTTGCAAAAACCATCAAGCTCTATGATGAAACTGGCTCTCATGAGGACCGCCACAGGAAAGAAAGATCCAGAGTTACATCTGCTGCAGAGGATAAGTTCATTAGAGTTACCAGCCTCAGAAATTACAACCCCCAAAAATATTCAAAGATTTAAAGTAACAGACACATCTCAACATCAACTGTTCAGACGAGACTTCGTGAATCAGGACTTCATTGTCGAATTGCTGAAAAGAAACAACAACTAAAGGACACCAATAAGAAAAAGAGACTTGCTTAGGCCAAGAAACACAAGCAATGGACATTAGACCGGTGGAAATCTGTCCTTTGGTCTGATGAGTCCAAATTTGAGATTTTTGGTTCCAACCGCCATGTCTTTCTGAGACGCAGAATAGGTGAATGGATGATCTCCGCATGTGTAGTTCCCACCGTGAAGCATGGAGGAGGAGGTATGATGGTGTGGGGGTGCTTTGCTGGTGACACTGTTAATGATTTATTTAGAATTCAAGGCACACTTAACCAGCATGGCTAACACAGCATTCATCAGCGATACACCATCCCATCTGGTTTGCGCTTAGTGGGACTATCATTTACTTTCAACAGGAAAATGACCCAACACACCTCCAGGCTGTGTAAGGGCTATTTGACCAAGAGTGATGGAGTGCTGCATCAGATGACCTGGCCTCCACAATCACCTGACCTCAAACCAATTGAGATGGTTTGGGATGAGTTGAACCGCAGAGTGAAGGTAAAGCAGCCAACAAGTGCTCAGCATATATGGGAACTCCTTCAAGACTGTTGGAAAATCATTCCAGGTGAAGCTGGTTGAGAGAATGCCAAGAGTGTGCAAAGCTGTCATCAAAGCAAAATACGCCTACTTTGAAGAATATACAATATATGTTGATTTATTTAACACTTTTTTGGTTACTACATGATTCCATATGTGTTATTTCATAGTTTTGATGTCTTCACTATTATTTCACAATGTAGAAAATAGTAAAAATAAAGATAAACCCTTGAATGAGTAGGTGTGTCCAGACTTTTGACTGGTACTGTATATACTCCGTCTCCAACATTGTTCGTCCAAATATTTCTATATATCTTAATTCCATTCTTTTACTTTTAGATTTGTGTCTATTGTTAAATATTCCTGCACTGTTGGAGCTAGGAACGCAAGCATTTCGCTACATAACATCTGCTAACCATGTGCCATTGACCAATAAAATTTGATTCGATTTTGATTTGACCCTCTAGGAAATCCATACATCCACACAGTACTACTCTCATTGATGATCCAATCCCTGGCCATGCATGGCCCTGCTATATTCCAGATTGACCCTGTGTACTAATGGTACATCCAGCAGCAGGATGTTATGCTGAGAAAAATGGAACATCATAACAGCCCAGTGGCACATTAGCTATTAGCTACTATACAATTCCTGTGGGGCTCCATCTCCTCTATACACAGTATATCATAGACTCCCAGAGAACAGTGGCTGTGGGTTGTACAGTCATAAAGTGCACAGAGGGCCCATAACTCTGTAAGTAGTTCACTGATTCTCTATTTATCTGCCAAGAGTTGTTATACCTACCATATCAAGTCCAAAATATATGTGTATTGTTTATCTACTGATAAATGTAGTTTTACCCCTCATTTGTTCCTGTGTCTTCCCTCAGTGTGTAACATTGGCCTAAGGTCATTTTCAATCAAAATGTAATTTATAGGCTAGTCATCGAGTGCTGTTGCGGTTTATGTGGCTGATACCTAGACAACCCATACCCTTAAGCTGAGTCTGCATACTACACAATAATTAGTTAAGGCTTTTCTGACGATGATGAGAGGAGCTGTCGAACTATATCCAGAGATGACTAATGGATTCACCACAGTCAGGCATCACTAATGGTTCTCATCCCACTTAATAAAAAAAAAACTGAAGATGAAAATCATTTGGGGTCTTTTAGGGACAAGAGCCCCATTGAATTATGTTTTGAGCCATGCAAATTACTACTGGTATCCGTTAAAAATCCCTCAGCTCACGTAATCGTGAATGGTGATGAGACATGCCAGGTGACACAACGCCTGCAGCCTCCTCTACGGCCACAGCTACAATGGAGGAGAAAACTCAGCACATAGATGGGCATTGGGCCCCTATTCAATAATAAAGATGAATGTATTTTTAAAGCACTCTTCCTTCAGGCCTCATTCTCACTCTCTTTTCCTCTCCTTCCCCAGGCTGTCTTAAATGAGCTGCTGTTATACAGAACAGGACCTATCAGAGGAGACCGAAAACTATCACTGGATTCTCCCTGAACAATGAGGACAGGTCTTAATGATCTAATCAAAGGACCTGCTCTCAAATGGGCATAGCCAACAAAGGATGGTAGAGGGGACATGGATGGAGGGAGACAGAATAAGAGAGAGAGACAGGGAGAGGGAGAGAAAGAGAGAGGGAGCAAGTGGGAGAGGCAGGTAGAGGGGGAGACAAGAGAGGGAGAGACAGAAGGAGAGGAAGAGAGGGAGAAAGAGCGACAAAGGAGCTGGAGACTGTGGCACAAGCACATCTCCTAATTTGGCTCCAGCTGAAACAGGCATCAAAAGGCCTTTGAAGGAATGGTGAAACAGCTGGGTCCTCTTCTCTGCTCTCCTCTGTTCTGCCTTCAGCTCATTATAGTCTCATTGTCACCACTCTCCTCCATATTTCTTCTCCTAACTCCTACTAACTGGGCGCATATTGTAGCCTGGAAACCCATCTCATCCACCCTCAAAGTTAGGGAAGAGCGGAGTAAGTTAAGCCATTTTTTACATTCAGCATCACTCCGTCAAGGGAAATATAGTATTCTTTCTAACAAAGATATCTCCATATATTTCAGGATGTTGTGTATCCATGGAAATCAGCAATAATCAGTTTTGAAAACATGGTGGTCTCTTGGCACAACTTATCCCGGGTTTGGGGTAGTTGAGCCACGGTACAGTTAAGTTAAGCCGCCTACAATATATTACCACTACCTTTTTAAAACCATGTCTATCCTTACTTCCCAAACACAATTCAACACAATCTCAATAGCTTTTTTTATCATTTAGAAATGTTAAGCATATTTTAAAACAGGCTTAAAGTGATACTTTGGGATTTTTGTCAACGAGTCCCTCAATCTACTTCCCCAGAGTCAGATGACCTGGTGGATACCATTTGTATGTCTCTGTGTCACGATCGTGTGGCGGATTAATGGACCAAAATGCAGCTTTTGGAAAATAAGCCATCTTCTTTTATTATAACACGAAGATGAACACGACACAAAAACACTTTAACAAAACAACAAAACAACCGTGAAGCTACAAACGTTGTGCACAAACATACAGGCTACTAACGTTCTTACATAGACAATTACCCACAACCAATGAGAGCCTATGGCTACCCTAAATAAGGCTCCCAATCAGAGACAACCGAAATCAGCTGTCTCTAATTGGGAACTCATTCAGGTAACCATAGACTCTCCTAGATAACTAACCACCATAGACAATGCTAAACATCTACACTCAACACAAAACCATATACTACACCCATTAACCCCTTTACCAAATAAACACCCAAAACAACAAAACATAAACATTCCCCATGTCACACCCTGACCTAACTAAAATAATAAAGAAAACAAAGAATAATAAGGCCAGGGCGTGACACTCTGTGTCCAGTATGAAGGAAGTTAGAGGTCGTTTTGTGAGCCAATGCTAACTAGCGTTAGCGCAATGACTGGAAGTTCTATGGGTATCTGCTAGCATGCTAGCAGATGCCCAGACGCAGATACCCATAGAACTTCCAGTCAGAAAGTATTCACACCCTTCGCCTTTCCACTTTTTGTTGTGTTACAGCCTGAATTTAAGATTTTGCATCACTGGCCTACAAACAAAACCCCATAATGTCAAAGTAGAATTATGTTTTTAGAAATTTGTGCAAATAAATGAAAATGAAAAGCTGAAATGTCAATAAGTTTTTAACCCCTTTGTTATGGCAAGCTTATGATCAGGAGTAAATACTTGCTTAACAAGTCACATAATAAGTTGCATGGTCTCACTCTGTGTGCAATAATAGTGTTTAACATGATTTCTTTTAAATAACTACCTGTCACGCCCTGACCATAGAGAGCTGTTTATTCTCTATGGTGGTTGGGGCGTGACAATTACTAGGGTGGGTTATCTAGGTGTTTAATCATCTATGTTGGCCTGGTATGTTTCCCAATCAGAGGCAGCTGTTTATCGTTGTCTCTGATTGGGGATCATATTTAGGCAGCCATTTCCCCTTTGTGCTTTGTGGGATCTTGTGTTTGTGTAGCTGCATGTTAGCAGCCCAGAATGTAACGTTTCGTTTGTGTGTCACGAATCCTGCCGAAGATGATGTCTCTTCCTGTTCGGGCGGCGCTCGGCAGTCGTCGTCGCCGGTCTACTAGCTGCCACGATCCCCTTTTCTGTTTCATTTAGTGTTGTCTGATTAGTTGCACCTGTTTCTTGTTTAGGTTTTGGTTTTGGGCTATTTAAACCCGGTAGGCCCGCCGGCTTTTGTGCGGGCTTGTTTTTCTGTTATTTGGTGTGTGTGATCTCTGTGGATGTTATTTTTTCCCAAACCGTTTCGTCCTGTTGTTTTGGACTGGGTCTTTTAGCGCCCGTGTTGTGTGGCGTTGACCGACACTGTTGCTTTGGGAATAAACTATCCACGTATCTACTACCCTGCTCTCTGCGCCTGACTCCTCCACCCACTACGTCTAGAAGTACATGACATTGTGCTTGTTTGTTTTGTTTGAGTTTCGATTTATTAAAATATGTGGAACTCTACGCACGCTGCACCTTGGTCCATTCATTATGACGACCGTGACACTACCTCATCTCTGTACCCCACAAATACAATTATTTGTAATGTCCCTCATTCGAGCAGTGAATTTCCAACACAGATTCAACCACAAAGACCAGGTTTTCCAATGCCTCGCAAAGAAGGACACCTATTGGTAGATATGTAAAAAAAAAAAAACAGACATTGAATATCCTTTTGAGCACGGTGAAGTTATTACAATTTGGTTGGTGTCTCAATCCACCCAGTCCCTACAAAGATACAGGCGTCCTTCCTAAAGCAGTTGCCGGAGAGGAAGGAAAGGGATTTCACTATAAGGCTAGCGTGACCACATGTCCCGGATTGTGCTTGACAGTCCCGCATTTTGGCCCTTTGTCCCGCAAACAAACAATCATGTCCCGCATTTTATCAACAAATTGAAACACCACTAATTCAGAAAAAAAGGTCGATTTTCCCCGTATTTCAGTCAGACATTCCAATCTGTCTCGTGTAGTCACATTCCGCATATGAAAACATATAATAAGGATGTGGTAAGCTAAGCCTACTGGTGATGTTAAACAATTCTCCAATTGTTATTGAGATCTGATATTCTGCGCAGCATAAGACCAGACACAGGCCAATGTCATAGGCCTATTGTTCCGTATGAGTTTTGTAAACGGTAATATATTCTACCTCTGTCATCCTTGCCCGCACCTGCAATTCCATACCTCTTTCACTCCACGGGGAGTTGTGTAGCAGGGTGTTGTGTTCCCTCCTCTAAGAGGCGTGCGTAACAGTAGGCTACACTGTCCCATGAATGTCCTGCAAAATCATCCTCTTGTCCTGCATTTGGGTATTTTAAATGTGGTCACCCTACATGAGGCCAATGGTGCCTTTAAAACAGTTATAGAGTTTAATGGCTGTGATAGGAGAAAACCGAGGACGGATCAACAACATTGTAGTTACTCCACAATACTAACCTAATAGACAGAGTGAAAATAAGGAAGCCTGTACAGAATAAAAATATTCCAAAACATGCATCCTGTTTGCAATAAGGCACTAAAGTAATACTGCAAAAAATGTGGCAAAGTAATTCACTTTTCTTTCCTGACTAAAGTGTTATGTTTGGGGCAAATCCAAACCAACATATTACTGAGTACTCCTCCATATTTTCAAGCATAGTGGTGGCTGCATCATGTTATGGGTATGCTTGTAATCATTAAGAACTGGGGAGTTTTTCAGAATAAAAAATAAACGGAATGGAGCTAAGCACAGGCAAAGCTCAGTCTGCTTTCCACAAGACACTGAGAGATGAATTCACCTTTCGGAAGGACAATAACCTAAAACACAAGGCCAAATCTACACTGGGGTTGCTTACCAAGACAACACTGAATGTTACTGAGTGGCCTAGTTACAGTTTTGACCTAAATCGGCTTGAAAATCTATGTCAAGACTTAAAAATGGCTGTCTTGCAACAACCATTATGTTAAAAATGTCTCCCCCCAAAGGGCATAGTAAATTTGACCGATCAACGACATCTTAAGGACATACAGTACACATGCAGGTAGGACTAGGGTTGCAAAGCTACCGTTAATTTACCAAAGTTACTCGAATCTTCAGTCATTTTGGTAATTAACAGAAAATCTATGGCAATCTCTCATAACTTTTGTCATTTGTACTTGAATAACAAACAAAAATATGATTAATATATAGTATTCATTTTGTGTTCATATAGCCTAAATGCAACGGCATATTTTCAATTACTTCTGCAACTCGTCCAACAATTTACTTTTCACAAATGACAACAGTTTGACAAAAATACATAGTGACATAGTAAAATAAATAAGTATGTAAAAATTATATTTTATGCTGAAACACTCAATAAACACCAATGGTATTAACTAAGTTGATGGTTTATGTTTTCAGCTTTGTCATGCAATTTTTTAAATCTGAATGATTTAATATGTGATAAGGCCGCACAGAGGGCCAGAGATAGACACCTGTGATAATCTGAAATACCCAAAAGGGACACTAGATGCCTTGTGATAGATTACATAAAATCCTTGAAAGCTACCAAAATCCTGGTTGTTTACTGGTAAACTTTGGAAGTTTCCAGTAATATACCCTTCCTGCAACCCTAGGTAGGACAATAAACAGACAGACAAGATGTTCCATTGTGGTTAGTGTCAAAGTTATTTTTAGCAGACTGAGTGGCTCCTGACGGGGATGTTGCAGAAGTAGAGAGGGTCAGGTGACAGTGGAGGAAGCACTTTGAGATTCATGGGTGTCTGAGGAAGCTCAAAGACACATTATAGTACAGTCTTTTCATAAACGTGAAGAGCAAGGAAGTTATTGTGTACAGATATAGACACACACTCAGCTGGACTGAAGATAGCAAACACCTCATTTCACTCACCCTTATAGTACATGAACAATAGAAATAAGTCATCTATAATATCAGAAGGGAATA
>NC_074692.1:12754881-12844881 GCF_029448725.1 Salvelinus fontinalis
AATAAAACCGGTGTAGACCTTACCGTGAAATGCTTACTACAAGCCCTTAACCAACAATGCAGTTTTAAGAAAAATAATAAAATATTTACTAAATAAACTGAAGAGGGAAAAAAAAGTTACACAATAAAATAACGAGGCTATATACAGGGGGTATCTGTATACCCCCTGTATATGTAAATGTAAATGTATCGGTACCAAGTCAATGTGCGGGGGTACAAGTTAGTCGAGGTAATTGAGGTAATATGTACATGTACGTAGGGGTAAAGTGACTATGCATAGATAATAAACAGCAAGTAGCAGCAGTGTAAAAAAAGGGAGGGGGTCAATGCAAATAATCTGGGTAGCCATTTGATTAACTGTTCAGCAGTCTTATGGCTTTGGGGTAGAAGCTGTTAAGCTATGTTGAGAAAACCACATGTTTTTGTTCTAATGTAGTCTGTGGTAAAAAAAAAAAATAGACAAGGCCTTAGGCTACTTCTTTAGTGTAGATTTAGATCAGTGTGAGGTTTTGTGGCTGATGCATGCTAATGCTATGGTCTAAAGTTTGTTAGATGAATTTCTAGGTAAGCACTGTGCCTCATTAAAGGTCTAGCCAGAATTAATCAAATGGCAGGGGGAAGGGGGTCTGTTGTGATGACAGAGGGAGACGACATCTCCATATTGCTGGGTTGAATTCCTTTACTCTGTCTGTCCCTCTGCTGCTCTGCGTCACCATGCCAACACAGCGCTTAATCATGCCGCGTGCGTGTTATTACTGTTTGATGTTTGTGACATGAAATAAAGAACTGCCTGCCTCCCGTCCGACTGTCTGGAGATTGAGGGAAACAGATGCACATGACTGAAAAAATGCAGTAACGGAAAAAAGACATCGACCTTCTGCTTCCTCATGGCTTATTTTGGGCTCCAATACCCCACATTCCTCATCTGTCCAACATAGCCTGTGAAGGTTCAATTGATGATTTCAGAATCTGTGTTGCTTTGTTCAGAACAAACGACCGTTCAAGGTGTATAGAGGGAGATGTTTGCACCATTTAATAATTGAATGAGACATGATTTAATCTTCCATGTGCATGAATGTTTTAGTGGAGACAAGTTCTATATGCAGGATATTGTTAGCCTGGAGTACTGGGCAGGCTTTGTGGATCCTATTAAGGCACAGTGTGCCCTGGTGCCTACATTACTCTGTGTCCATGTCACTTAGCCTGTCTCTCCACCTGCTTAATGCGCACACTCTTATCTCTCTCTCCCCCAGCATATCTGCTGCGACTGTAAGAAGAGTTTCTGCACTCTGTGCTCTGTGCTTCAGGAGAACCTGCGTATATGTGCCACATGTCACCTGCTGAAGGGGACGGCCTTCCAGAGACCACAGCTGATGCGGCTGAGGGTCAAAGACCTGCGGCAGTACCTGCTGCTACGCAACGTCCCCACAGACACCTGCAGGGAGAAGGAGGACCTGGTGGACCTGGTGCTGTGTCACCAGAGGACAGAGGGGGAGGAGGACCCAGACAACCCCCTCTATACCCCGCCCCCCCCAGCCGCACGTTCCACCTCTGAGCTGTCTGCTCTCTCAGTCTCCGCCTCTCAGGGGGAAGCTCTCAGTAGGAGCGACAGCTCAGGGACAACCAACCAGGTACATGTGATGCAGGTAGAGAGTGAGTGTAAAAGGTGTTACGTCTGCTCTGAAAGTGACTGAGGTCTAAATTAAGAGATGACTGCTACAAATACCTGTACTTTGCCTGCTCAGCTGGTGCAGAGAGCAGTAGAAGCTTTACTTTGACTGGTAACATAGTAGTCCCCAAGGTATCAGTGGACTAAACAGCAGGTGATTCATCCTAATCCCTGCCTGGACTGGAAGGATTTCTAGTGCTCTGTGGAGGTTTCTGTCTGAGTAGGCCTGTTGCGGTGACCATATTACCGGCAGACATGACCGCAGTAATATTCCACGTGACCGTTGAGTCATGGTAATCTCCTCTTATGCTCTCAGGACATGCATTGGTAGTACCCAACTCACTAACGACCATGAGGTCCACTGGAGGCTGCTGATGTAACATTCCACTGATTCTTCTCCAGCCATTACAACGAGCCCATTCTCCCTATATTAAGGAGCCACCAACCTCCTGGGATCAGGTCCTAATGGCCTGGTACTCAGGGATCTATTGTCCCTACATCAGGTCCTAATGGCCTGGTACTCAGGGCTCTATTGTCCCTTCATCAGGTCACTAATGGTCTGGTACTCAGGGCTCTATTGTCCCTCCATCAGGTCCTAATGGCCTGGTACTCAGGGCTCTATTGTTCCTCTAACCACTCTGACGTCAATGCAAATACTCTTATCATCAAAACATTATTGCGATTTTAGAACTCACCTCACTATGATTGATCAATTTGAAGAAAGAAGTTCAACAACCTGTTGAAACTGAGTGGAAAACATGGTCGTTGTGGATGTTGTTTCAAAGCCAACGAAATGGACAGTGCTTTCTAAGGTGACGATTGATTCAAAACACCCATACGCATATTAGAGCTGATGCATACTCATAGGCCTATATACTGTATGAGATCAAGCCTGAAAAAAAACGCTGAATTTAAAAAATGAT
The DNA here is from genome assembly GCF_029448725.1 of Salvelinus fontinalis. NCBI lineage: Eukaryota > Metazoa > Chordata > Actinopteri > Salmoniformes > Salmonidae > Salvelinus > Salvelinus fontinalis. The sequence goes on from NC_074692.1 coordinate 12,757,473, forward strand.
TGTGCCATTATATAATACATAGCCTAATAGCGTACCGCATATTACGCATTGCAGAAAAACAAAATGATTTTAAGATGTAATTGGTCCAGCCTATACTCCAGAATTAGTAATCACCTTTGAGTGTGGACTGTATTATCATGCATACTGGATAGACTGGTTACCTCATGCTATACTCCAATCTTTCTATCCATGAGTCTGGGAGGGAACATATAGGCCTAGGCGATGCCGTTGGTTCATTGATTGTGCAGGGCAGTTTACGAATTTAGCCTACAAGTGTAGAGGATTTGGATTTGATTTTGAATAGCTTAGTATTAGGGATTTTTATAATCAATAGGCTGACCTATTACCTTTAGCTACAGAATATCTCAAACCTCCACTGATATACCATCAGGTGATGAAGGGGGTCTCATTGTCATGGAAATGCCTCACAGCGAAGCCTTTTATCAGACTGGGACATTTCCAGGAGCCTGTATGGAGCTTGCTCTCCGGTTTATACAAGCCATGACCTTCTCTCCTTTATACAATCCCCTCCCCTCTCTCCTTCATTCCTTTCTTGAGCGAGCAGAGAGTCAGGGTCTCAACAGTTTAATGAAATATGTTTTGTTACTATTGATGTTCCCGAACAGATTTCACTTGGTTTCCCAAATTTAAGCACTGGGTAACTGCACGAACAGTGTTAGAGAGCCCATGGCATAGAGTTTGGGCGGAATATCACCTGTCATGCAGCGAGAGGCTGCGTGCTCCTCAAACAGTGGTTGGTGAGATAACCGGAGTATGTTACCCGGGATGAGTGGGAAATGAATTTGAGTGCATACAGGTTACATCTATTTGTTCACCTGCTCGTGTTCCTGCCCATTTGATAATGGGCCATTGTAAATTGAAACAAATTTAACATAATATTGAAGACAAAATTAAATAGAGAATAGTCTGATGGGTGAACATATGATCAGTTGATGAGAGAACAGCGTGTGTAGCCCGAGGCAAGGAACAGAGAGCAAGCTTTTTTTGCGACTTTCTCAAATCATCAATAGACTATAGTCGCATCATGCAGCCAATATATGTTTTGATTTCTAATACATTTGTATCATTCTCAACTAGAGTTGCCAAATAACTCTAAATCTAGCATATAAAGGACCTGTTTCAAATGATGACTTTTACGCTCAACATAGCCACTTCAAATGCACACTCTCTCCAGAATGGGAAAAATATCCTTCCTATTTTATTCAGCTAAGTTCAATTATATTCTTACTACTATAAAGTCATATAAAATAATGGCACAGAAGTTATAAGCATATCTTGTCTGATAAATGATCAAGCCTATGGCATGGAGCATAGCCAGATAACATACAGTAGGCCAACTCGTATTCTGTTCTTGTAAAAAACATGTTTTTTTAGGCCTGCCTAAAATACTGGATTTATTGTGATGGTGTATATTAAATAGATTTATTTGACTTTTTAAAATGTAGATGTTCCAAAGGCACGCATCAGTGACTTGTATGCCTGGAGATGCTAAACATGTTTAGGCTAATTGACGGTCAATTACCGTGAGACTGGTAGTCTATTGCATGACGATAACTGGCTGACAAAATGTAAGGACCGCCACAGCCCTCCATCTGAGTCATGTGCTTGTTTTGTCTGTACAGGATATAGGCGACGCCACGTCTCTCTCCCTCCTGAACCTGGCACCCAGTGAGCACACACCAGAGGTAAATGATAAACCTCACTCCTAGTAGGCTGCTAACTGTAGACAAATGTCCTCTCACAGCATCTGGAGCTTATTCAGAGGGGTGCGACATTCTCCTGTCCTATTTGCCCCTTCTCTCCAGTGCAGTATGTGTCATGTATGGAATGGCTTATGACTCTCCTCTCTCTCCTGCAGGTGAGCCCTCAGACGCGGCCGCGAGCGCGGGCCTCTCTCTCAGACATCTCCAGCCTGAGGGACATCGAGGGCCTGTCCGTGAGACAGCTGAAGGAGATCCTGGCCAGGAACTTTGTCAACTATTCAGGCTGCTGTGAGAAGTGGGAGCTGGTAGAGCGCGTCAGCCGCCTGTACAGAGAGACTGAGGAGAACATGAAGTCATGTGAGTAGCAGTGAGCCTGGTCCCAGATCCGTTTGAGCTGGCTTGCCAACTGCTATGGTCACTACCACACCATGTTTGCCCATCAAAATGGTGTGCAGTAGTTCTTTTATCTAAATGTTTCTTTCTTTCCTTTAGTGGAAAACGTGAACACAGCTATAACTGCAGGTAAAATGTCACTCCTCTGTCTGTCTTTTGTGATGATATGTATAGTCTGTGGAACAGGAATGGAAAGTACAGCTACTTGACATGTAAACCCTTCAGTCCTCGTCAATGATATTCTAGCTCAGGATGTACAGTATCTTCATTACTGTATTGTAAAATTGTACCATCAGAGTTCCTGTATCCCATCAATGCTTTGTACCAGGGGTAGATGCTGAGTTGATTTCTTTAGTACAAAAATAACATCAGTATTTACTGACTGTTGCTTTACTCCTTCCACACAAGTGGTGGCCTTGCCCCCTCCTCCCATCTGCAATGGAGGGATTGGAGGTAAGGTATCTGAAAAGGGCACATTTTCCCCTGGTCTCTCTTACTGTTGACCTGGTCACTCCTACCATCTCATGGCCCCTCAGCCTGCATGTAACACCGGCATCCAACCTCATACACAGCCCTCAGCCCTCAGCCATGCATGCAGGAAGTATCACGTTACTTATTACATGTGGTCCCACTACTACTACTGCACATCCATCGTGCTGTCTTTGTATCTCATCCATACCAAAGGTACCTTCATGCCATCTGAGCGTGTCTAGTTGTTGGAGGTTCTCATTGCCCCTATTCATTGCCAAGTAAGAACCAGTCACCCAAGTGGCATCTTTAAGTTTATTACCTAGAAAGCCATGATGTCTGTTAATAACTTCACACACACATTTCTAATAAAGCTAAATCTATACAGCTGCAAGAAGTCTGGGGTCTGAATTCACTGATACACCGTCAGGTGATGAAGGGGGTCTCATTGTCATGGAAACCCCTCATAGCGAACATTTCCAGGACCCTGTATGATGCTTGCCCTCTGGTTTATACCAGACCTTCCTAAGATAAGGCACTCTGGATACAAGAGCGAGGAGATATTTTAGTGAGCTCTCTCACTGACAGTGCCAGTCTCTTCTACCTCTTCAGGGCTTGACATCATCATTGCTCTCCTCCACTCTGATCTGTATGGAATGTCCTGTTCTTTTGCTTTCTTCTCTGATTCCTCCCCTCTGTCTTCCTTCAGATGTGGAGAAGGCCCAGCTGACCAACGTGGATGACAACCTGTGCAGGATCTGCATGGACTCCGTGATCGACTGCGTCCTCCTGGAGTGTGGTCACATGGTCACCTGCACCAAGTGCGGCAAGCGGATGAGCGAGTGTCCCATCTGCAGGCAGTACGTCGTGAGAGCCGTGCACGTCTTCAAGTCTTAATGTCTCAACCCACCACTTCCACCATGTCCCATCTTCAAAACATTCACCTCCAGAGAAACAGATCTGTGTTGTTCTGTCCTAGTTGTGGGTGTTCTGTTGTCATCCCCTGAAACGCTTACATTATTTGTAAACTTGATCATGAATTTGAGAAATGCAGTGTGTTCATTTTTTCCCACTTAATTTTTTTCTTGGGACTAATCACTGTTTGACCAATGAAAAGAAGGGCAGCAGTCTACCCTTTATATTAACCCATTCCATTTCTAAACACATCCTTGACGTTTTCTCATCTACCGTATTTGATGTTATGCTTTTGCTTACTTATGTTGACTTTTAAACAAGAATGTGAGCTGTGTGTGCGTACCATCGTTCCCAGGTACCTACAGAGTGAACCACTAATTGTGACTGGTAACTAACTCCCTGTCCCAATGAACAAACCGTATCATGTAAAGTCTGCCCATATAGAGGTCTGTTTTGATTTGGAAGGAAGTCTCACATTTGTTTTAATTCTGTCATAACGTCTTAGCACTGAATGTTAAGATAAGAAAACGGGTGCTAAATAGGTTCAAATGTTTTTCCTGTTTTCCGTTTGTTAGTATACCAACTTAAATTGTGGATGTCGTCACTGTCTGAAAACCTTACCTCCAAAACAAACTTCAGGAAATGACCATATTTTCCCATTAACGAACATACCATTATGAAACTTCAGAAGCTATTTCGAATACATTTTCTTGGTCCTAGAGTACAACATTGAGGGGAGTTACTGCTTTCAATAGATGAAAAACATAACACTTTATTTTTTTATGCATTATGAGCATGTAATTCCATCAGACAGCAAAAATATGCATAGAATATTTTCTGTTATCTTTTCTTGGAAGTGGAGGGAATATTGTCTTTTTAATTAATACATTGTTGTAGTTAACTAATCAAATATATAGCTGCAAGTTAACTGCCACTTGTGGAATATAAAGTATATTGAGGAAAAGTGACTTGCTGTACAGTTGCATATAATGTTTCATATCAGTATAAGATGTAGATATCTATTTTTTTCCATTTGATTTGAATGTGTAATTGAATTGAAGATTTCCCTCAGATTAGTTTATTAAAGAGTAAGGTTTCACTGTCAGGTGGATTGAAATGTGTTACTACATTGGTTTGCTTGAGTGGTCTGTTCTCAAATGAGAAGCAGAGCATGATGACAGTCTATGGTTGCGTCCAAAATGGCGCCCTATGGGGCTTTGAACAGTAGTGCACTATATAGGGTTCCATTTTGGACATAGACACTGAGATTGGGTGGAGAGGTTTCCTGTATCACACAGTCAACTACCCTTTGGAAGGGTATGCTAAATAAATTGTGCAAGGTCTGGTCTTTGTATTTGGGAATGTTTAACCTTTTATTTTGGTAATTAAAGATGAATTATATTAGTTTGACTTCATCTACTTGTCTGGTATGTTGTGATGCCCAGACCACCTGTTCTTGGCAGGCCTTTGAAAAATGCAATTAACAATTTGATAAATGGGAAAATTAATGCAATCCTGTAGGGTGAACTAGTGCTGAGTGCTAGATTATTCCGTTGCCTAGGAGAAGACAGCTGCAGAGAGCAGCTTCCATGTGACAAATGCTGAATGGAAAAATACAAGCATGGTTGATATATGATCTCAGAGTTGGGTGAGGGGGTTCCAAAAATATGTCCACATGCCAATGTTATTTCCTGCTCATTGAAAGCGAAGCCACCCGAGGTCACCAGTGACCCTGGCATTTAGGAAATACTCTGCTGTGCCCTATCAAAAAGGTCACAACTTATGGTCAAAAATGTCATAGTATGAAAAGTCAGATTTTATACAGAGAAATATACTTTTAATGACAATCATTACAAATATAAAACTACATCATGTGCATCTGTGTGGCCAATAGCATTTACTTGACATTGTATGCCACAATCACAACACATAAATAATGACAATTATATTATTTGCACAAAACCACAGATATGATTATGGATGATTACTCAAATATAAATAAAGAAAATTTAAAACAATGAGTAGATCTGTCAATCTTGGAATTAATGATTGGATGAGCAAATGCTCTTTCAAAAGAAACGTACTGCACACCAAGTCTGGAGGCCACTTATTGTATGCATGGGTGAAAAAGGATTCAATTAATTTACACACTCACATTATGGGCTCTTGCTAAAACATGTTAAACACGAGATTGCATTTTCCTGTTTCAAACAAATTTCAAAATGTATCACAGAGATTTAAAAATACATTTGACTAACTTTCCTTATGTCAATATTGATTGACTGATTAATTTCAAGCTGTATTAATTTAATCACTTGTGCAACATTTATTTAAAGATGCAGAAATCGCCCCGCCATTTCCTGGTTGCAAAAATTCTAATAGTTCACACAAATTTTAGTTTGTGACAAAATAAGCAAGTATAGTCTAGAATACCATCTAAACCACTGTGAAATATATTTTCCATAACCAAAAATATTGTATTTTCAGCTGTTTAAGGCTGGTGCACAAAACCGAAAGCAAAAGACAAAAACAAAACTTAAGAACGGGAAGCATAGAAAGAATTGAACTCTACCGCTTCTTAGACTTGCTTTCAATGACAGGTCTATAACTCACATTTCTATGTGAAATTGGTCAGGTCACCCCAAAAGTTACATTTTGCAGCTTTAGACTTTTATAACATGTATTTTATCATGGTCTTATTTCCATGTTTTATGTAAAGTAAATCCAGTCCAAGTCAGTAACTACCGTTAAACTGTAATGTCAACTTCAGAAATTGGCACATATCAGGTAAAACACAGCATCCAAAAATATATATTACCATCGGTGTCAAGGCAAAATGATATAAAGGAACTGTAGGTCAATATTCAGTTCTATGACATGTCATCTGGGGTCTGTTCATTAGGTTGAAATCTGGAGTGTATCTCGTACTGCATACATAAACTTTCACTAACTTAAAAATGTTTTGCCCAATGAATGAATTGTTGTATAAAACAAACCTAAATAATAGAAAAATTCCCCAACAAATTCAATATAACAAACCTTTAAAATATTTTTGTTTTTACAAACACAAAAAGAAACACTCCCGCAGGATGTTTTCCTTCACCATCTCCTTCTGTCCAGTAGCTTTACATCTTCCCCTTTCAGTACAAGGATTCTACAACATCCAGAAAGATCGATGCAAAAATCTGCCCAGTCCATTTACACACCTCTGCTTCTCTCATCGACTCATGTGACATTGTTCGTTCAGAAATCTAACACGGTATATTCTCCATGAAGAGGAAATAAACATACAAAACCAACCAGTCCAGGCTTGATGGGGAAACCTTGTCTTGCTCCATTTAGTGCAAACGGTAGTTATTATGTTGTGTACATTTTGGCCCGTGTAAGTGTCCCTCAATGAACTAGCCGAGTTTCTGCAGTAATTTGTCCTCTTTGAGGCCAAACTGTACACTCACGGACATCTCTGCTATGAACTGTTCACAGGCCGTCTTGGTCACCTGTTTGCAGTAGCGTAGGTCAATGTGACAGATGCTCCCACAGCGCTTGAAGAAGGTAAGGGAATGGTCTGTCACCCTATTACAAACTGGAGGCGGAGACAAAAACAGAGCCAGGCATGAGGAAACGTGTACAGAGCCGGATTGAATATTATGTACTCTAAAATGCAACAAAGACTACAGTTAAACTCTTAATATAAAATCGAGATAACAGTTTAAGAATAAATACCTTTTGTATACCCTCTAATATTAACAGACATTATAAAAATGGAAATAGCAGAGTAACTAAAAGCATCCTCTGTGCTGTTGTCTTCGCCCCCATTGCTCATACTGACTGGCTGACGGTTCCTACCTGACAGGTTGATCTCTGTGAGGGAGTCTCTGGTTGTGGTCCCTGCGGCCGTCAGCAGGTTGACCGACTGGTCGTTGACGTGGTTGCAGTAGCTCAGGTCCAGTTGTGAAAGTACCGGCATATGTCTGATAATCAGACGCAGAGAGGCGTCTGTGATGTCCAGTCCGGCCAGACGCAAGTCCACAACGTTCCTCAGCTTACAGCGGTTGTCCAACTGGCCTGAGGGTGGAGAGGAGGAATAAAATATGAGTGATTTCCTGTCTCGCAGTCAAACATGGCAAGTAATGGCCTTAATTTTGGTCCTTTTAATAAACACATGTGAACTATCTAAAGATCCCCTCACATTTTCTTCCTAATGGGTTTTAAAAAGAGGAGCCACACAGTCCTGTCACACCCAGGATAACCACCAGGGGGTGGTTATAAGGTAGCCGCGTCAATTTCATATAACTCCCCCCTCCTGTTGCCGGTGGTTACCTGGTCTGTTGTCGGTCGGAGGCGAGAGCAGGTCCCTCATCTGGGCATCCTTGAGCCCCTCCACCCACTGCACATCAAGGGTGCGCAGCAGAGGGCAGCTAGAGGTGCAGAGGGCAGACACAGCCACCCATGAGCAACCTGAGAGCAGCAACACCCGCAGACCTGCAGGACAGAGTGGAGTAACGTCAGAAGAGTTTCAACGCCGAGACAGAGAGGGGTGGACAGTCTCTAATCTCGACCCAAACCATATTTCGCTCCCATAGATCAGTGTGACATGGCCATGGTACATACCCGGTAAGCGGTTTATAAGCCAGCTTAGTTGCTTCTTGGAGATGTTGGTCCAGCTGAGGTCCAGTGAGAGGGGCTGTCTGCGGATGATGCCACTCAGCATAAGGGGAGTGATAGATTTACAGCGGTTCAGATCAATTATGGTCCACAGTCTTTTATCACAGCACCTGTCAGAGATAGAGACAATGGAGACACACACTCACTATTTGTAATGGACAGATGAAGGTTTTAGATACCTAGATTCAAATATACCAAGTGTTTATGTTTTTAAAAGGCCTGCAATGTGAAGTAACACAGTTTGAGTAGAATGGAGCTCTTACCATCGGTTCCATGTCTTGCAGACACGCATGCAGACACACAGCTCCTTGTGTGTGACGTGTCCGAAGATCTTCACCCAGACCTCTCGCTGCACCGCGTGGGTTTTCCCGTCCACCAGGGGCAGTCTATCCGGTGGGGGGCTGATGGGGGGCGGCCGGATGACGTGGCGCTCCATTTGGACACACTTGGGTGGGGAGCGTGGGGGCAGGGGCCGGGTGCCAGGGGAGCTCCTGTTGAAGCCCAGAGGGGTGATTTGGCTGGGGTAGAAGTGGCGCAGCTCCCAGGGAGTGCCGTTAATTTCCTTGGTCCAGAGGTGTGGCCGCTCCCCTCCTAGGTCACTGCCATTGCGGAAGCTCCTCTTTGGCTCTTCATTCTCACTCTCTGGCTCCACCTTCAGGGGCTGGCGGTTCTCATTGGCAAGGCAGTCCTCGGTCTTCTGGATCTCCTGGTTCAGTGCTTTGCTCAGCTCTTTGCTCAGCTCTTTGTTTGGTAATCGGCGTTTGCGGCACGCTTTGGGACGTGGGCCCTTCTCCTGGGGTTCACTGCCCCCCTCGCTACTGGGGCCAGCCCATGGAGAGCTGCAGTGAGACTGGTCACTGTCTAGAACAGAAGTTTTGAGAGGAGGCCTGGGCAGGCTTGTCTTTGTGTCCTCGTCATCCCCGTCCTCTGCCTCCTCCTCAGTATCTCTTAAACGCCCTCTCCTCTCCAGGCCTCGCCGGTACAGAGAGGCCTTCTCCTCTTCATCTACCTCCTCTTCAGTCTTGATCTGATTAATGAACAGATGTCCATCTGACTTTCCCTGTGGGAGATAGGAAGGTTTAGTTATAGAGTATGTTCAACTATGTATACCAGAGCACATAGCATCCAGACATTTAACAAAAGGAGTTGCTTGGCATAGCATGAAAATTGCCACCCATAGTGAGAGTGTAACGTTATACACTGCTCAAAAAAATAAAGGAAACACTTAAACAACACAATGTAACTCCAAGTCAATCACACTTCTGTGAAATCAAACTGTCCACTTAGGAAGCAACACTGATTGACAATAAATTTCACATGCTGTTGTGAAAATGGAATAGACAAAAGGTGGAAATTATAGGCAATTAGCAAGACACCCCCAATAAAGGAGTGGTTCTGCAGGTGGTGACCACAGACCACTTCTCAGTTCCTATGCTTCCTGGCTGATGTTTTGGTCACTTTTGAATGCTGGCGGTGCTTTCACTCTAGTGGTAGCATGAGACGGAGTCTACAACCCACACAAGTGGCTCAGGTAGTGCAGCTCATCCAGGATAGCACATCAATGCGAACTGTGGCAAGAAGGTTTGCTGTGTCTGTCAGCGTAGTGTCCAGAGCATGGCGGCGCTACCAGGAGACAGGCCAGTACATCGGGAGACGTGGAGGAGGCCGTAGGAGGGCAACAACCCAGCAGCAGGACCGCTACCTCCGCCTTTGTGCAAGGAGGAGCACTGCCAGAGCCCTGCAAAATGACCTCCAGCAGGCCACAAAATGTGCATGTGTCAGCATATGGTCTCACAAGGGGTCTGAGGATCTCATCTTGGTACCTAATGGCAGTCAGGCTACCTCTGGCGAGCACATGGAGGGCTGTGCGGCCCCACAAAGAAATGCCACCCCACACCATGACTGACCCACCGCCAAACCGGTCATGCTGGAGGATGTTGCAGGCAGCAAAACGTTCTGTCACGTCTGTCACATGTGCTCATGTGCTCAGTGTGAACCTGCTTTCATCTGTGAAGAGCACAGGGCGCCAGTGGCGAATTTGCCAATCTTGGTGTTCTCTGGCAAATGCCAAACGTCCTGCACGGTGTTGGGCTGTAAGCACAACCCCCACCTGTGGACGTCGGGCCCTCATACCACCCTCATGGAGTCTGTTTCTGACCGTTTGAGCAGACACATGCACATTTGTGGCCTGCTGGAGGTCATTTTGCAGGGCTCTGGCAGTGCTCCTCCTTGCACAAAGGCGGAGGTAGCGGTCCTGCTGCTGGGTTGTTGCCCTCCTACGGCCTCCTCCACGTCTCCTGATGTACTGGCCTGTCTCCTGGTAGCGCCTCCATGCTCTGGACACTACGCTGACAGACACAGCAAACCTTCTTGCCACAGATCGCATTGATGTGCCATCCTGGATGAGCTGCACTACCTGAGCCACTTGTGTGGGTTGTAGACTCCGTCTCATGCTACCACTAGAGTGAAAGCACCGCCAGCATTCAAAAGTGACCAAAACATCAGCCAGGAAGCATAGGAACTGAGAAGTGGTCTGTGGTCACCACCTGCAGAACCACTCCTTTATTGGGGGTGTCTTGCTAATTGCCTATAATTTCCACCTTTTATCTATTCCATTTGCACAACAGCATGTGAAATTTATTGTCAATCAGTGTTGCTTCCCAAGTGGACAGTTTGATTTCACAGAAGTGTGATTGACTTGGAGTTACATTGTGTTGTTTAAGTGTTCCCTTTATTTTTTTGAGCAGTGTACTAACAAACACAAACCACATGATGAAATCGGAGTATCTCTACCTTCTTCCTCACATCAAAGTCCTCTTCGTAGTCATCGTCGAAGAGCTTTCTCTTCTTCCTCAGTTTGTCCTCAGGTCTGGGCCGAGGCAGGGTGCTGGGGGTCAGGACAGGGGGTTGTCTGTGAAGGGTCTCCCATTCCTCAGGTCTGTGTCTGGGAGTCTCATCCCTCTCAGGCTTCCTCTTGACTGTAGACGTAGAGGTGGACTCGCCCTCCTCCTTGACCGCCTTCTGCTCCCTCAGCAGAGAGCCAGGGAGGTTGGACGCGTACTTGAACCCTGGTCCCCTTTTTTGCTTGCAGACCAAAAGGAGGAAAAAACAGGAGAGAACTTTATACCTTTTGCTTATCACAACGTTGTCAACAAACTGAGCTACTGTTTCACAAGAGTTAAACTAGATAGACTGTGACTACCACTTCTAGAGAATTAGGTGTTGGTTTCCCCTGTAACAGAAAGGGAATTGGTAAGTAGCACAGTAAGTAAATGAACAGGAAGTAAAAACCACAAAGTAAATGCATTATGAAATACCTCAGACTTGAAAGAATTTAACTCTTTGGGGAATGTTTTCCAAAGTTCACAGCGCTGTTTATTAAGTTAATGCAAATCCAACACCACACTACAAAATATGTTGTGGCAACTGAAATCAGTAATATACGCAGTAACATGTACATTTTATATTTCTGCATATACTTGAGGAGAAATTATGAATTCATATAGGTACTCACTTTTCCTGTTTTCCCAGCTGAGTTGCATTTGGGACATTCCCAACAGTTGGGAAGTTCATCATTCACCACGCCAGACGCATCTTTAACCTGAAAACCATGAAGTAAAAGAGCTAGTTGACAAGAAGGGCAGACAGGGAGTCAAGACTAAAGTACAATGTTTTCACCACAGAGAGAAAGCGGGAACTGAAAGCATGACCGTGTCCACTTAATGTGAGGCGGTGAAAAACAAGTAATTTTTCCCTCAGACAATTAAAGTGAGAATCTCTGGACAACCGACAACCTCCAACATCTGATATAAAGACCTTCACACAAATTCCTATTATCAAAATGAAAAATGTATTTTCTTCAGGAATACTTTACCTATCACTTAGAGTATTATGTGCATGGAATACCAAAGGCAGTCACAACTTCCCTTCATTAGAACAGGTTTGAGCAAGATCATGCTATGGTTTGGCAGAATGGTTCCTAAGAGTGCATGAGTCACTTTGCATTTTATTTGCATCCGGCTCGACCTGGCAATGTCAACAACACTGCAAAGTTGTATTCTTATGCCATGTGATTTCAGCTGGACACTTCTCCTTCCCAGAGACTATATTAGCCTTCTGTAAGTCAATTTGGAGGAAGGAAATTGATGAGCTGGTTCAGTCAGTGTCAAACAACAACAGGAAGTCCCCACCACACCAACGCCTCAATCTGCCTTGTAAAACTGTCTGAAAGTCAAACACAGTGAATCACCTACCACTGGTACAGCAGCAAACATTCCAGGATATAGTATTGCCCTCATTTCAGTCACAAAGCATATAAAACATTCAGGTGAATCTCACTCACACAAATGATGAGTCATCAAACTCATCAAGTGGAGGCTTGGCCTCGTGTTCAGTCATGACTAGACATGCTCATCCTAGCTCACCTTTAAGCAGTTGGGGTGAACAATCTCACTGCAGATGGAGCACTCCATGAGCATGATATTGAACTTGTCCTCCTCTTCCTCCAGGGAGTCCTCCTTACCTGCTTCTCCACACACAACACACACAGCCGTGTGGGGCAGGACAGGCTGCAGGGAACAAACACACATTCAGTGAAACTCATTGAGTCAGACACATTGGGTCTACTATGCCAGTGTGCAATAGAATTCAGAAATGGTGTCCATAAGTTGCAACTGGTCATTCTATGTTTCCTGTTTTAGGAGAATCATTAACAGACATCGGCGACGACGCCAAGCCGTAGACAAATATCCACTGATTGGACTCAACAGAATCTAGAGACAGTAGACACATGAATGAGTCATACTGTGCCAAATAAAAATGTTAGCTCTCACTTCCTGTTGTCTCACTCTGTATCATTGTACTTCTGGTTGGTTCTCTTACGCTGACCCTTGTTTTAAACCCTGAACCTATCATTATGGTTTGTATGTCAAATGCACAGTCTTGCATGTAAAAAACGTTTTTAAAAAGAATAGAAAACAAAAGTGATAACTGGCTCAGGCCTGTTGTGCAGGCCTGCACTGCATCATTGAATAAGACAATATTGGCTAACTGAACTCTCTGCTAAATAGTATGGATAATGAAAAGCCTGTGTGGTTTCTTTGGCTTTACTCACTGCAATGCACTGCCTCATGATACAGGACTGCTTCATGCGCCCTGGTCCTCCAAACTTCTTCATGTCTTTACAGAAGTGACAGTCTCCACACTCGGTTCGGAGGCACGCCTCACACTTTCGGCAGCGTGTTCTCCTGCGTCTGGCGCCAGACGCACTGCGATTGGACGGCAGCTTGACGGCTGCTGACGTCCCCATCTTGGGCTTTGGCCGGTTGGCTGCATGCTGCTGCAGAGAGAAAAATTATACAATTCAAGTTGAGGTGGGCAATTTAATGGACACTGTTGCCTAAGACAGTAAACTACCTTCGACTTCATTACTGAACACAAAACATCTAGTACCGTATGGTCTAATTCTGACATTCATAAAGCTAGTGAGACAGTAGTGCAGAGGCCACCGGCTGTGAGCCACAAACGTTTCTAAATGACAATGCCAAATCTGTAAATCAGCGTTTGTCCCCCCCAACAAAAAAGATTCTCCCAATGCTCTTCACCCAAGCCTAGAGCCACCAGAACAATAAAACCATCCAAATGAGAGATTCCCTATGCAATTACTGAGAAGAATTTTTGTGCTGCAGAGGTGAGTGTTTCCTTGGAAACACAGTCCCCCTGCTTTTCCTAACCATTTGAATAGAATAATGAGAGAAGGTGGAAACTAGCAGAGACATACTATACTTTAACAGGAGGGAGGGGGGGGGGGGTTAGGATTATTTTGAAATCGATCATTTTCATGACTCCTCTTGCAGCAGTAAAGTACACATCTGGAGGCCGTGGGAGATATGCTGGGGAAAAAAAGTTAGAGATGAATGTGTTGTAGATTGGGTTATTCATTCCCCTGGTGGCTGATCTTACTGGCACTAAAAACACTTTGTTGTGGGATCGATGAGTGAAAGAGCAGGTAGATCCTAAGAAAGGACCATTCTCCTTCCCTGGCAGGCTATAGCATCGGGAGTGGTGGATATGGACCTATAGTGATCCCTGAAGGGAAACTAAACCAAATAGAAATACACCTCAAGTAGAATCTGCTGGTTGTCACAAAGAGCCCGCAGTCCCAGTCGAGCATGGTGTCCTGCCTACTATCTCCTGCAAAGGACATCAGTGACCAGCACAGCTCATCTATAAGGCCTATACAACGTTTAAAACAACCTACCAATTGCATGGTGTCAAATATGACAGCTTTAAAATCAATAGACACCAAATCAGTTTTTATCTAGAGGTTTGGAGGAAATATATTCTGTTGAACATACAGAACATGACTCTTGATGACATAATCAATGCTTTTCAATTAGAAAACACAAATAATGAAATAGCACAAGCTCAGTAACAAGAACTTCAAGGCACAGGGAGGGGTGGGAGGACAGTTGACTGCAGAAATCCAAAACAACCACAATCTATTATCAAGCACTGCAAAATCAGAAGGCTATCACACTCCTGTTAGGCTTAAGCACACATGTCAACACTGCATGCTTGTGTATTTATGGCCCAAGAATATCTGCTACTGTATTAGCCAGTAAGTCCATCAATGAAAATAAATATGAATCACAAGACAGCAACACACACAGGTTCACCGAAAACATCTTACCACCTAGCAATGCTCCTCAATTAAGGATGAATCCACAACAGTGAAAACCTTCCACCCCTGAACTAAACACGTCACAGCCCTTACATAATCATCCTCCTGGACTATCCTGGCTAATAAGGACAAAAACCTCCGTTTTATAAAAGCAGATGGAATTCTTGCTGAGGGCTTAAAGAGAGAGAGAAAAACAAACAAAAACCCTACAACGGGGTCATTGAGAACAAAGTGTTCCTTCATGAATACCAAAATAACATTTCACCGGGGACGGGAGACATACCACAAGAACATTCTTTATCAGGAAGCTTTTCTTCAGGTTTGGAGAGAGAGTTGTTTTGATGACATTTCATCTTTGGCCATCCTCAAGCATATTTCCAGATCCAAACAGATTCTCAAACGTATACCGTTGTTGACAACACAACATCGAACAGGGATTGGGAAACACAGACTACAATGCTTTTCAGAATAAATAGGATTGACCAATAAGTGTATGTGAAGACATCAGAAAAACGCTGTGACTATCAGGATTGCACAAGATTCAAGTGTGATTGCAACATTTTCCTGGCATTGTCTTGAACTGTTGAACTTCCTAGAACAGATCATTTGAGACCTTTGAGCAGAACTCCACAAAATGGTATCCAACACAACAGATCCTTAACATCAAACGGCACTAATAGAGCCACAGGATCAACGTGTAGGCCCACTAGAATCCCATGTGTGCTGCATGGCCTCTTTTCCCCTGGGACACCCTCATCTCCACCCTGACAGAGTCCTTGAGTAAAGTATCTGATACTCTCTTACTCCAAATATTCAAGCGATGTGTGCAACAGCGTCAGCATGACAAAATGCTTGACAAAGTCTTCTGTGTTTGATGTAAATAAACAACTTTCTTCACAATTCTGTTCGACCAAGGGGACATGAGTTTGTGTTGGTTAAAACAAATAAAATGAGTACTTACCTAACAAGTGGGTGAGTATAGTCTATATAAGCCATGTTATGTAAAACATCTAAATTACAAGTGAAAGCAGCAAACAGTGTGGCTAAATGACGAGTGATCCTCTCTGGATGACACATCCAAGAGTCAGGGGAACTGGTATTCCCTGAGCCAAGTTATTCTCCTTCTCATTTGACCCTCTTCCAAGAAACACAAGTGTAATTTTAATCTTTAACGACCTAATGCCATCCAACGTGATTTTGCTGTGTTTATGACACACACACACACACAATTGCCAAAGGTATGTGGACACCTGCTTGTCGAACATCTCATTCCAAAATCACGGGCGTTAACCTGTTGAGGATGGGGGCGCTGTTGTCACTATTTATGCTAATCGTGTAATTTTTGAAACGGCTTCCCACAAAATTCTTGATCGTACAATATGCATATTATTATTATTATTGGATAGAAAACAGTCTATAGTTTCTATAGGAGTTGAAATTTTGTCTCTAAGTGGAACAGAAGTCATTCTACAGCAATTTCCCTGACATGGAGTCAGATTTCAGAAATTTTGGCCCCTGATCTGGAGTCAGTTAAAAGGCCGCAGTTATTGCTATGAGTATACGGACACTGCTTACGTCTTCCCCTGGATGCCTTTACGTGATGACGATTTGAATGGGGTCGATTGCGCGTTCACAGGCACTAAAAATTAAAAAACCCTGTAGCTAGGAACTCATTTCTTGCTGCGTAATGCGCCTGGAGGACATCGACCCGCACTTGTTCCAAGCATTAGTGGAGGGAGTAATATTACTCTGGTCATGTTTCTACTCGTTATGGGAGTTAAAAACATCATAAGGTAGTTAATTTAAAGCGTTTTATAGCAATTTATATCCGTTTAGTGCGATTTTGGGACATTTATTTCTGAAACGCTGTGAATTGCTGGGCACGCTTCCAGTTCATCCCGAACGCAGTTGGCATTTCCACATGGCAAGAGGACAGCTTTCCACCAAAAGACGATTAGACCCAAGAAAGGATCCTTTGCCCAAGATACTGATGGAAGAACAGCTCAAAGTAGGACATTTTTATTATGATAAATCGTGTTTCTGTCGAAAAATGTTAGTGGGTTAGGACGCCATGTTTTTTGACGTAGCTTCGCTTGGCGCAAACTGTATTGAAAAGTAAGGATAATTTAAAAAATGTAATTCCGCGATTGTATTAAGAATTAAATTGTCTATCAATCCCTGTCCACCCTATATTTTTTAGTCACGTTTATGAGTATTTATGTATAAGAGTAGATCACTGTCTAATATGGCGCACGGACATTTTCTCACCAGCTGGGCTACATTTCACATTGTCTAACCATGATTTTGGTGGCTAAATATAAACATTTTCGATCAAACTCTATATGGATTGTGTAATATGATGTTACAGGAGTGTCATCTGAAGAATTCTGAGAAGGTTAGTGAAAAAATTTATATATTTTGGCGATGTTGACGTTATCGCTCACTTTGGCTACAATCAATGCTGGGCTGCTATGTGCTATGCTAATATAACGATTTATTGTGTTTTCGCTGTAAGACACTTAGAAAATCTGAAATATTGTCTGTATTCACAGGATCTGTGTCTTTCGATTAGTGTATGCTGTGTATTTTTACGAAATGTTTGATGATTAGTAAGTAGGTAAACACGTTGCTCTATGTAGTTTTTCTAGTCCATTTGTGACGGTGGGTGCAATTGTAACCTATGCCATCTACCTGAAATATGCACTTTTTTCTAACAAAACCTATCCCATACCATAAATATGTTATCAGACTGTCATCTGATTAGTTTTTTTCTTGGTTAGGGGCTATAAATATCTTAGTTTAGCCGAATTGGTGATAGCTACTGGTGTTGGTGGACAAATAAAAGATGGTGGATTATGCTAATGTGTTTTTAGGTAATAGATGTACATCTTTACATATTGTGTCTTCCCTGTAAAACATTTTAAAAATCGGACATGTTGGCTGGATTCACAAGATCTGTGTCTTTCATTAGCTGTATTGGACTTTAATGTGTGAAAGTTAAATATTTAAAAAAAATATTTTTTTTGAATTTCGCGGCACTGGTTTTTCAGTGGGGGTGGGGGGGGAGTGCCGCTAGCGGCACCCTCATCCTAGACAGGTTAATATGAAGTTGGGCCACCCTTTGCTGCTAGAACAGCCTCCACTCTTCTGGGAAGGCTTTCCACTAGATGTTGGAAGCACAACATTTTTTAGAATGTCATTGTATGCTGTAGCGTTAAGATTTCCCTTCACTGGAACTAAGGGGTCTAGCAGGAACCATGAAAAAACAGCCCCAGACCATTATTCCTCCACCAAACTTTACAGTTGACATTATGCAGTCGGGCCGGTAGCGTTCTCCTGGCATCCGCTAAACCCAGATTCAGAGGGACTGGTGCACTTCACAATAGATGACATCATGAGGAAAGCAAAATGATGTGGATATATTGAAGCAACATCAAGACATCAGTCAGGAAGTTAAAGCTTGGTCGCAAAGGGTCTTCCAAATGGACACCGACCCCAAGCATAATTCCAAAGTTGTGGCAAAATGGCTTAAGGACAACAAAGTCCTTATTGGAGTGGCCATCTCAAAGCCCTGACCTCAATCCTATAGAAAACGTGTTGGCAGAACTGAAAAAGAATGTGCGAGCAAGGAGGCTTACAAACCTGACTCAGTTACACTAGCTCTGTCAGGAGAAATGGGCCAAAATTCACCCAACTTATTGTGGGAAGCTTGTGGAAGGCTACCCGAAACATTTGACCCAAGTTAAATAATTTAAAGGCAATGCTACCAAATACTAATTGAGTGCATGTAAACTTCTGAACCACTGGGAATGTGATGAAAGAAATAAAAGCTGAAATAAATCATTCTCTCTACAATTATTCTGACATTTCACATTCTTAAAATAAAGTGGTGATCCTAACTGACCTGAGAGAGGGAATTTTTACTAGGATTAAATGTCAGGAATTGTGAAAAACTGAGTTTAAATGTATTTGGCTAAGGTGTATGTAAACTTCCGACTTCACCTGTACACACACACACACCAAATAACATGCAACAATTTCAACGATTTTACTGAGTTACAGTTCATATAAAGAAAACAAATAATTGAAATAAATTCATTAGGCCCTAATTTATGCATTTCACATGACTGGGAATACAGATATGCATCAGTTGGTCACAGATGGGCCTCAGGACCTCATCACAGTATCTCTGTGCATTCAAATTGCCATTGATAAGATGCAACTGTGTTCATTGTCCGTAGCTTATGCCTGCACATACCATAACCCCACCATGGGGCACTGTTGACAACGTTGACATCAGCAAACTGCTCGCCCACACAACGCCAAACGTGTGGTCTGCGGATGCAAGGACGGTCGCACACTCCCTCAAACTTCAGACAACGCACATTTTAGAGTGGCCTATAATTGTCCCCTGCATAAGGTGCACCTGTGTAATGATAATGTTGTTTAATTAGCTTCTTGAGATGCCACACCTGTTAGATGGATGGATTATCTTGGCAAAGGAGAAATGCTCACTAACAGGGATGTAAACAAATTTGTGCACAACATTTGAGACAAACAAGCTTTTTGTGCATCTGGAAAATTTCTGGGATCTTTTATGTCAGCTCTTAAAAACATGGGACCAACACTTTACATGTTGCGTTTATATTTTTGTTCAGTGATCTATGCTCGCTTCGAGGCAAGCAACACGGAGACATGCAGGAGAGCATCGGCTGTTCCGGACGACTGTGTGATCACGCTCTCCGTAGCCGACGTGAGTAAGACCTTTAAACAGGTTAACATACACAAGGCTGCAGGGTTAGACGGATTACCAGGACTTGTGCTCCGGGCATGCGCTGACCAACTGGCAGGTGTCTTCACTGAAATGTTCAACATGTCCCTGATTGAGTCTGTAATACCAACATGTTTCAAGCAGACCACCATAGTCCCTGTGCCCAAGAACACACAGGCAACCTGCCTAAATGACTACAGACCTGTAGCATTCACATCCGTAGCCATGAAGTGCTTTCAAAAGCTGGTAATGGCTCACATCAACACCATTATCCCAGAAACCCTAAACCCACTCCAATTTGCATACCGCCCAAAGAGATCCACAGATGATACAATCTCTATTGCACTCCACTCCACACCCTTTCCAAACCAGGACAAAGGAACAACTACGTGAGAATGCTATTCATTGACTACAGCTCAGCGTTCAACACCATAGTACCCTCAAAGCTCATCACTAATCTAAGGATCCTGGGACTAAACACCTCCCTCTGCAACTGGATCCTGGACTTCCTGACGGGCTGCCCCCAGGTGATGAGGGTAGGTAGCAACACATCTGCCACGATGATGGGCATTGTGTGCCCACCTCCCCCAAATCCGTCATTTACGCTGCTGCTGCTACTCTCTGTTTATCATATATGCATAGTCACTAGTCACTAACTATACATTCATGTACATATGTATATACTACCTCAATTGGCCCGACCAACCAGTGCTCCCGCACATTGGCTAACCGGGCTATCTGCATTGTGTCCCGCCACCCACTACCCCCTATTTTACGCTACTGCTACTCTCTGTTCATCATATATGCATAGTCACTTTAACCATATCTACATGTACAGTCATGGCCAAAAGTTGAGAATGACACAAATATTAATTTCCACAAAGTTTGCTGCTTCAGTGTCTTTGGTTATTTTTTTCAGATGTTACTATGGAATACTGAAGTATAATTAGAAGCATTTCATAAGTGTCAAAGGCTTTTATTGACAATTACATGAAGTTGATGCAAAGAGTCAATATTTGCAGTGTTGACCCTCTTTTTCAAGACCTCTGCAATCCACCCTGACATGCTGTCAATTAACATCTGGGCCACATCCTGACTGATGGCAGGCCATTCTTGCATAATCAATGCTTGGAATATGTCAGAATTTGTGGGTTTTTGTTTGTTCACCCGCCTCTTGACGATTGACCACAAGTTCTCAATGGGATTAAGGTCTGGGGAGTTTCCTGGCCATGGACCCAAAATATCTATGTTTTGTTCCCCGAGCCACTTAGTTATCAATTTTGCCTTATGGCAAGGTGCTCCATCATGCTGGAAAAGGCATTGTTCATCACCAAACTGTTCCTGGATGGTTGGGAGAAGTTGCTCTCGGAGGATGTGTTGGTACCATTCTTTATTCATGGCTGTGTTCTTAGGCAAAATTGTGAGTGAGCCCACTCCCTTGGCTGAGAAGCAACCCCACACGTGAATGGTCTCAGGATGCTTTACTGTTGGCATGACACAGGACTGAAGGTAGCGCTCACCTCGTCTTCTCCGGACAAGCTTTTTTTCGGATGCCCCAAACAATTGGAAACGGGATTCATCAGAGAAAAATACTTTACCCAAGTCCTCAGCAGTCCAATCCCTGTACCTTTTGCAGAATATCAGTCTGTCCCTGATGTTTTTCCTGGAGGGAAGTGTCTTCTTTGCTGCCCTTCTTGACACCAGGCCATCCTCCAAAAGTCTTTGCCTCACTGTGCGTGCAGATGCACTCACACTTGCCTGCTGCCATTCCTGAGCAAGCTCTGTAATGGTGGTGCCCTGATCCCGCAGCTGAATTAACTTTAGGAGAGGGTCCTGGTGCTTCCTGGACTTTCTTGGGCGCCCTGAAGCCCTCTTCACAACAATGGGACCGCTCTCCTTGAAATTATTTGATGATCCGATAAATGGTTGATTTAGGTGCAATCTTACTGGCAGCAATATCCTTGCCTGTGAAGACCCTTTTTGTGTAAAGCAATGACGACGGCACGTGTTTCCTTGCAGGTAACCATGGTTGACAGAGGAAGAACAATGATTCCAAGCACCACCCTCCTTTTGAAGCTTCCAGTCTGTTATTCGAACTCAATCAGCATGACAGAGTGATCTCCAGCCTTGTCCTCATCAACACTCACACCTGTGTTAACGAGAGAATCACTGACATGTCAACTGGTCCTTTTGTGGCAGGGCTGAAAGTTGGAAATGTTTTTGGGGATTCAGTTCATTTGCATGGCAAAGAGGGACTTTGCAGTTAATTGCAATTCATCTGATCACTCTTCATAACATTCTGGAGTATATGCAAATTGCCATCATACAAACTGAGGCAGCAGACTTTGTGAAAATTAATATGTGTCATTCTGAAAACTTTTGGCCACGACTGTACATACTACCTCAATCAGCCGGACTAACCGGTGTCTGTATGTAGCCTCGCTACTGTTTTTCACTGTTGTTTTTATAACTTTACTTACCTATTGTTCACCTAATACCTTTTTTTGCACTATTGGTTAGAGCCTATAAGTAAGCATTTCACTGTAAGATCGACACCTGTTGTATTCGGCGCACGTGACAAATAAACTTTGATTTGATTTGTAGAGTCCGAACGGTTTGGCGCACAAAGTATTATGGAAAGATGAGACGCTCATGAACATGTCGGTTGTTTTGCAACAAATTCTTTCTGGTCTTTCATATATCTCTCTGATATTGGAGAGACACTTCAGAACAAACTTCCTTTTGAGACTATCTGTTCCATGTAGTGAATCTGTTCTTCAATGTGTTTATATTGGCTAATACAGTGCATTCGACAAGTATTCAGACCCCTTGACTTTTTACACATTGTATTCTAAAATTGATTAAACTGTCCCCCCCCCATCATCAAAATCTACACACAATACCCCATAATGACAAAGCAAAAACAGGATTTTAGAAATGTTTGCAAATGTATTAAAAATAAAAAACTGAAATCTCACATTTACATAAGTATTCAGACCCTTTACTCAGTTGAAGCACCTTTGGCAGCAATTACAGCCTTGAGTCTTCTTGGGTATTACGCTATAAGCTTGGCACACCTGTATTTAGAGAGTTTCTCCTATTCTTCTCTGCAGATCCTGTCAAGGTCTGTCAGGTTGGATGGGGAGTGTCGCTGCAGAGCTATTTTTAGGTCACTCCTGAGATGTTCGATTATGTTCAAGTCCGGGCTGTGGCTGGGCCACTCAAGGACATTCAGAGACTTGTCCCCAAGCCACTTCTGCGTTGTCTTCGCTGTGTGCTTAGGGTTGTTGTCCTGTTGCAAGCTGAACCTTCACCCTAGTCTGAAGTCCTGAGCGCTCTGGAGCAGGTTTATCATCGAGGATTTCTCTGTACTTTGGTCCGTTCATCTTTCCCTCGATCCTGACTAGTCTCCCAGTCCCTGCAGCTGAAAAATATCCCCACAGCTTGATGTTGCCACCACCATGCTTCACCGTTGGGATGGTATTTGCCAGGTGATGAGCGGTGCCTGGTTTCCTCTAGACGTGACACTTGGCATTCAGGCCAAAGAGTTCAATATTGGTTTCATCAGACCAGAGAATCTTGTTTCTCATGGTCTGAGAGTCCTTCAGGTGCCTTTTGGCAAACACCAAGCGGGCTGTCACGTGCCTTTTAATGAGGAGTGGCTTCCGTCTGGCCACTCTACCATAATGTCCTGATTGGTGGAGTGCTGCAGAGATAGTTGTCCACCCTGACCAAGGCCCTTTTTTTATTTCACCTTTATTTAACCAGGTAGGCCAGTTGAGAACAAGTTCTCATTTACAATTGCGACCTGGCCAAGATAAAGCAAAGCAGTGCGACAAAAACAACACCGAGTTACACGTAAACAAAACGTACAGTCAATAACACAATAGAAAAGAAAAATTGAAAAAACATCTTTGTATATTGTGTGCAAATGTAGAAGAGTAGGAAGGTAGGCAATAAATAGGCCATAGAGGCAAAATAATTACAATTTAGCATTAATACTGGAGTGATAGATGTGCAGATGATGATGTGCAAGTAGAGATACCCTCTTGCTCTTTTGCACCCCAGTAAGTAATAATATGGGGATGAGGTAGTTGGGTGTGCTATTTACAGATTGGCTGTGTACAGGTACAGTGATCGGTAAGCTGCTCTGACAGCTGATGCTTAAAGTTAGAACGGGAGATATAAAAGTCTCCAGCTTCAGTGATTTTTGCAATTCGTTCCAGTCGTTGGCAGCAGAGAACTGGAAGGAAAGGTGGCTATACCTGCTGGAGCGCGTGCTACGGGTGGGTGTTGCCCTTCTCCCCTGATTTCTCAGTTTTGCCGGGTGCCCAGCTCTAGTAAGAGTCTTGGTGGTTCCAAACTTCTTCCATTTAAGAATGATGGCGGTCACGGTGTTCTTGGGGACCTTCAATGCTACAGACATTTTTTGGTACCCTTCCTCAGATCTGTGCCTCGACACAATCCTGTCTCTCAGCTCTACGGACAATTCGTTCGACCTCATGGCTTGGTTTTTGCTCTGACATGCACTAACAACTGAGGTACCAACTAGACAGGTGTGTGCCTTTCCAAATCAGGTGGACCCCAATCAAGTTGTAGAAAAATCTGAAGGATAATCAATGGAAACAGGATGCACCTGAGCTCAATTTTGAGTCTCATAGCAAAGGGTCTGAATACTTATGCAGATAAGGCATTTCTGTTAATTTTTAATACATTTGCAAAAATGTCTGAAAACCTGTTCTCGCTTTATGGGGTATTGTGTGTAGATTGAGGGATTTTTGTTAAATCAATTTTTGTTAAATCAATTTTAGAATAAGTCTAATGTAAAAAAATCAAAGAGTCTGAATACTTTCCAAAATAATATTCATCAAATAATTCTATATATTTTTCATCATGGAGAATTAAAATTATAAATCAAATAACTAAATTACCATTGGTATAACCTTCTTACAACAATTCCATAAAGCTTAGTTGACCCCCCCCTCCCACCGGCTTAGACTGAAGGTTTAATTAAAGAGTTTCATTCCTCTCTGCCAATAATAGCTAGTTTTCAGGTTACAGATCCCACTCCCTCATCCAATTAGGCCCCTCACTCAGACCACTGCTAGACAGTCCTAGCAAAATTCTTGCTTGAGAAATTGCTCTTGGCTAAGAAGCTATTTTTGTTTCCTTTTGACCACTAATTCAAGAAACAAAATAACATAATTATTTTATTGCATTTGGACTTTAAGACATTTGTATAGTATTTTTTCTCGCTGGTATGAAATATTACAGAATCTAGTCAAAAGTTCAAAGACTAATGTGTTTGTCTACAGAGTCTTGACCATTAATAGTTCCAGACAAGGAACAGAAACAAAACAACTGACCAGCACTTACTGTAACTTGGCTGACTAATGTGCTAGGAATGTTAGGTAGGTTTGTTTTGAGGCCCTCAAACACTTGGCCTAGATGGGGGCCTGATCTGAGTAAGGCCCTCTGACTCACAGTTTCACTGTGGATATCAGTGCTATGGTAGGAAGTCACATGGTTCACCATCTGCCTAGCTCCAGTGGACCCCAGGACGCCACAAAGGGGAGGAACGTCTAGGACATCTTTACAACTGTACCAAAAGAATAAGATTGAAATCATCTCCTTCATGAACAATGACTGTGTGAGTGGGTGTTTAAAGGGAAAATGTCAAAATTGTTCTACTTCATATTCATCATCATCTTCAGCACCACCCCAAAATCACCAATGTGAAAATGGTGCGTTTCTGTGTGTTTTAAAAAAGATGGAGGAAGAGAAATGTTTCCAATGATGTCGGTGGGCATCATGTGATTTTAACCAATTATAAGTAGGCATTGCCTACTAATTGGTTGAGGTCATTGGAATTGGATGTCACTCATCTTTTTTACTACATCACATATGTTAATGTTGGCGTTGTGCTGGAGATGATGAATATGAAGTTCCATGTTATTTACATTTCCCTTTAATGTATTGTGCTTCCTAGCTCATATCCCCCCAGGAAAACAGCATTTGTCTTTCAATTCAAGCTGAGAGAGCAAGCAGTTAGAAGCTGGGTTGTGTTTGAATCAGTAGTCAATGAAACAAATGCAAACATTTTTAGAAACGTCTATTCTCCCTGACTGTTAAGCTTTTATTTTCGTGATTTCTAATTCTCAAAGATTGTACACACAAATACAGTGCATTTGTAAAGTATTCAGACCTTCACTTTTTCCACAATTTGTTACGTTACAGCCTTATTCTAAAATACATGTTGTTTTCCTCAATCTACACACACTACCCCATTATAACAAAGTGAAAACGGGTTTAGACATTTTAGCAAATGTATAAAAATAATAATAAATGCAAATACCTTATTTACACAAGTATTCAGACCCTTTGCTATGAGACTAGAAATTGAGCTCAGGTGTATCCTGTTGCCATTGATCATCCTTGACATGTTTCTACAACTTGATTGGAGTCCACCGGTGGTAAATTCAATTGATTGGACATGATTTGGAAAGACCCACACTGGTCTATATAAAAGGTCCCACGGTTGTTAGTGCATGTCAGAGCAAAAGAAACAAGCCATGAGGTCGAAAGAATTGTCCGTAGAGCTCCGAGACAGGATTGTGTCGAGGCACAGATCTGGGGAAAGGTACAAAAATATTTCTGCAGCATTGAAGGTCCCCAAGTACACGGTGGCCTCCATCGTTTTTAAATGGATGAAGTTTGGAACCACCAAGACTCTTCCTAGAGCTGGCCACCCAGCCAAACTGAGCAATCAGGGGAGAAGGGCAGTCCTTGGTCTGGGAGGTGACCAAGAACCCGATGGTCACTCTGACAGAGCTCCAGAGTTCCTCTGTGGAGATGGGAGAACCTTCCAGAAGGATAACAATCTCTGCAGCACTCCATCAATCAGGCATTTATGGTAGAGTTGCCAGATGGAAGCAACTACAAAGTAAAAAGGCACATGACAGCCTGCTTGGAGTTTGCCAAAAGGCACCTAAAGAACTCTCAGACCATGAGAAACAAGATTCTCTGGTCTGATGAAACCAAGATTGAACTATTTGGCCTGAATGCTAAGCGTCACGTCTGGAGGAAACCAGGCACCCCTCATCACCTGGCCAATACCACCCCTACGGTGAAGCATGGTGGTGGCAGCATCATGCTGTGGGGATGATTTTCAGCAGCAGGGACTGTGAGACTAGTCAGAGATCCTTGATGAAAACCTGCTCCAGAGTGCTCAGGACCTCAGACTGGGGCAAAGGTTAACCTTCCAACAGGACAACAACCCTATGCACACAGCCAAGTCAATACATGAGTGGCTTCGGGACAAGTCTCTGAATGTCCTTGAGTAGCCCAGCCAGAGCCCGGACTTGAACCCAATCTAACATCTCAGGAGAGACCTGAAATTAGGTGTGCAGCAACACCTCCCATCCAACCTGACAAGAGCTTGAGAGGATCTGTAGAGAAGAATGGGAGAAACTCCACAAATACAGGCGTGCCAAGCTTGTAGCGTCACACCGAAGAAGACTAGGCTGTAATCGCTCCAAAAGTGCTTCAACAAAGTACTAAGTAAAGGATATGATTACTTATGTAAATGTGATATTTCCTTTATTATTTTTTTTAATAAATTTGCTAACATTTCTAAAAACCAGTTTTTTGCTATGTAATTATAGGGTATTGTGTGTAGATTGTTGAGGAAAAAAACAATTTAATACAATTTAGAATAAGGCTGTAACATAACAAAATGCTGAAAAGGTGAAGGGGTGTGAATACACTTTGAGAATGATATTTTCTACATTCTTTGTGTGGTTTGAGTCGTTCAAGTTTACACTGAAAACATTTTTCTGTCCCGAAAATGTATATTTTGTTTATGTGCGGTGCGCCTCTGCTAAATGAATACAGGGTAAACACTGACTCCTCATTGTTCCCTCTCCCAAACCCCCTTTTTAAAGGCACAGAACATGGTGAGGCCTGAGTTATTTGAGCAATGAGGGTCAAGAAAATCATCTTATGTGAGAACAATTCACAGGATATAAAGTATTTTCTTAGTGATCCAAATAGTTGAGACATGGAAGAAATATGTATGTGTGTAAAGCAAGCTAAACCTGAATGTGACATAATGGAGCTACAGCAGGCATGGTCTGAGGAAATGTAATCGATTTACTTTAGTTTAAGTAACAAACCAAGCCTGAGGTTAAGTGGAGTGAAAGGCCCCAAATGTAGTCATGCTGCCTCCTACACTACTCTCCCACACCCTCACTGTTCACACAAAAATACCAGTCACAATGGCCCATCATTTTCCATAATCACAGTCGCTTGACCAAGAACACAATCTGACAGATCAGTGTGTGACAAAAACATCTAGTAGTCAGAGAGACCATGTATATATCCACTGTGTCCTCTTCAGGTTTTATTCAAAACACAAAAACTGAGCTCTTAGGATACTGAAACACATAAGAAAATCAAGTATGGAGATCAAAGAACTACTTTGGTGGGTAGCTCATTCCTTTCTTTCTTGGGTCTGTCTGACATAAGTCGTCTGGATACAATAGCCAGGGACAGGAGAAGGCCTATGTCTAAAACCTGTGAAATAGCTAAGCTAGCTCTTGCCCAGTGGATTAGTTACCGAAACAAAATATGTTTTCATTTTCCCTCCATTCCCCTAATCAAATTACTACCCTATTCCTGCTCATGATGCCAAGTGAGCGGAGATCGAGAGAAAAAGAGGACGGTGGGGGGAGAGAAAATACGTTCTACTCACGATTACAGCTCTAAAGTAAAGCCCTTCTTGAAGAAAAACAACAGCGTGCCGATTAGAAACCCAATGTGTTAATGTTCTGTTGTCTAACCTGTTCAGATTCTGATTCATAATCCTCTTCATCTGCACTCAGTGACAAGGCCATGGTTCCTCTCTTCTCATCGTCTGTCCAGCGTTGTAGAGAAAACTGACATGGCTGAAGCCTCCAGCCCGGCTGCTGTTCTGTTCTCTGTTCACCGCTCTCTCTTTGTCGCCCCCCTCTCCCTCTCTTCACACACAGGAACAGGCAGCTGCATAGGCATACACAAGGCGGCAGGAAGCCTCATGAATATGCGTTGGGAAGGTCAGGGGGAACAGGCCAAGCCAATGGAGAGACAGATGGCATTCGGTTATAAGGGCGACCAGAAAGGACGACCAGAGTCAGAAATGGTGGTGGAACTGGAGGGTGTAGGGAGGGAATGGTCAGGAATAGCACAGACCGAGGGTCATTAGAGAAGACAGGGGCAAGGGTACGACATCCTGGTCGTTGGGAATGATGAGGGCGGTTGCATGTTCTAAGACAATATTTTTTATAATGATTGAGGATGTATTTTACTTGGTGACAGATACAGGAAGCCATCAGCTGCTCTGGGTTTGATTGCTCTTTCTTAATGTCTACGGATAGGCCATTTGCTCCTCTGACTATCTCGTGATTTCTTGGTGTTCCAGTAAGTACTAATGTAGGACATTGAGTACTTTCTTTGGAATAATTAAATGAATTGCTGCAAAAGTATTGCCAATTTCACAAAAGTGTGTCATCATCAACGTTATACTGTAAGTCTGTTCTAATAATGTCAATAACCTTATTTTGTTGTTGTTCAATTCATTTCTTGCATCTGTGCATATGAACAAATGAAATGGAATATTACAATACAATTGTTAGATTAAAAGAGATAGCTGCACACGCCCCCCCCCCCCATCCCACCGAGTACCCCACAAAATAGAAACTACTGCGCAATGCGCATTATACTGGAAAACGATTCTACAAACCTCTGAAGAGTTTGTTTAGGTGAGAAAGACTCACGAGCCTTTGATTTTCTCATCTGCTTGTTCAGAAACATTTATTGTCATAGGAGACTGAAATGACGCATTTACTGCCATAGCCATCAGTCACACTCTTTAAATACGTCCATATGAAACTCTTGAAAATGAGGCAGTATATGCTGTTGTCCTTTTCTGGTCACAAGGGACTTCATCTACTTTCTGTTTCTAGGAGCTTTGCCAGGACATTTAGTTCGACACCGAGTTTGACTGGCTGCAGACTGCCCCCAACAACTGGCATTAACAGATACAATAAGATTGTTCTGCATACCTAATTGAGCCTTGTCTTCTCTGACATCAGGGAAATAGTACATGAGTGTGTCCTCACCCACCTTGTCTTGAGTACTTGGTCAGTGCATAAACCTGTCACCAAAACCAATTAGAATAATTTTAACTGGCAGATATGCTCAGCAGCAGCAGCAGCAGCACTTGTGTGAGGTGAGAGATGAGTGTGAGAGCGCACATACAATCAAAGCAATATAAAATGGAAGAACACATTGCACTAGTATAAATGTGCACACCAACTAGCTTAAAAAGGGAGACCAATAAAGATAAGTTAAACACATTAAACTATTTGATAAAAAAGCAGTCCTTACAGAATTATTTCTAAGCCTTCATTCTCAGGCTTCATTGATTTGTCATAATATAGGATATGGCCTCCACTAGGTGGGAGTCAAAGATGGCTGCTCAATAGCATGTTTCCAATCGAATCCAGTAATTGAATAAAACATTAATAAAATGTGCACTAATGAACACGACCAAGCCAATAGCACATTGAGACAGTTTACAACACGTCCAAAGTCACAGATGCATCGAACTGTTGCAGATGGAATTCTGGTACTAGAATCTTGTCAATCTTCTATGGCTGAAATGCAAGAAGTGAAAAAGTATGTTATACATTTGTGCAATTCTATAGACTATGGATGGACAAACAAATATAATCATCCCATGGTATTTAACACATTGTATGCATTATTTAGACGAAGTTGACGTGGGCTATTCAAACATGCACCCATACAGATCTAGACTAGACACACAATCCACAAAGAAATGTTCATAGGCGCACTACAACTTCCGCAAGAAGGCAAACAGAAACAGCATTGGATTGTGGGTAGTATCGTGTCATTTCCTGAATTCGTTTAGAAGTACAGTTGTATGTCAAGTCGCATGAGTCCGCAGCTCGTGTATTTTTAGTCGACTCTTCCACTTGGAAGAACTACAGGTTGACTGCTTGAAAAGTTATTACCAGTAGCCAGCAATGAGTTTGAACGAGCATTCTTTGCAAGCTCTGTCTTGGAGAAAACTTTACTTGAGTCGAGCAAAGCTGAAGGCTACGAGCAGAACTTCAGCTCTCCTGTCGGGTTTCGCAATGGTGAGTACCAGGACCCAGTCATATGGGTTGGAGCGGATGACAACTTTGACAAAATGTAGTTATGACGCACTATTTCTTAAAACTACACCCACCGGTAGACTATCCTACCAGCCCGGTCTCATAGACGACGTAACATAGTAAACGTAAATTCTAGAAACTGAAATTAGTATGATTTGTAACCTGGTCTCAGATTAGATGTAATATAGTCAAATAAATCAGAGACATTCAAAATAGTATGATATTTTATGTTTGGTATAGTTATAAGACAGCTGGTTACCTAAGGCAAAAATGAAAGTAGGGTTGTTGGATGGGTGGGTGCAAGTTTAAATCTTATTACGGA
Source organism: Salvelinus fontinalis (assembly GCF_029448725.1). Classification (NCBI taxonomy): domain Eukaryota; kingdom Metazoa; phylum Chordata; class Actinopteri; order Salmoniformes; family Salmonidae; genus Salvelinus; species Salvelinus fontinalis. Next base: position 12,788,632 of record NC_074692.1, read on the forward strand.
CAACTTTAGCATTTTAGTCAATTAGGAACTTTTGAACTACTTTGCAACTACTTAGCATGTTAACTCCTCTGGGATATGTGGGACGCTAACGTCCCACTTGGCCAAAAGCCAGTAAAAATGCAGAGCGCCAAATTCAAATAAACTACTATAAAAATCAAACCTTCATGAAATCACACATGAAAGACACCAAATTAAAGCTAAACTGGTTGTGAATCCAGCCAACATGTCAGAATTCAAATAGGCTTTTCGGCGAAAGCAAACGATGCTATTATCTGAGGATAGCAACCCTGCACAAAACGCAGAAATAAAAATATAATTCATGCTTTACCTTTGACGAGCTTCTGTTGTTGGCACTCCAATATGTCCCATAAACATCACAAATGGTCCTTTTGTTCGATTAATTCCGTCGATATATATCCAAAATGTCTATTTGTCGCGTTTGATCCAGAAAAACACCGGTTCCAACTTGTGAAACGTCACTACAAAATATCTCAAAAGTTACCTGTAAACTTTGCCAAAACATTTCAAACTACTTTTGTAATACAACTTTAGGTATTTTTTAACGTAAATAATCAATAAAATTGAAGACTGGATGATCTGTGTATATTACAGGATTAAAACAAACTGTAGCTAGCCTTCTGGTCATGCGCCTCTAACAAACAGGACACATTAAGTGACCCTGATTCAAAATGGCTGTACTTCTTCATTACACAAAGGAAAAACCCTCAACGAATTTCTAAAGACTGTTGACATCCAGTGGAAGCGGTAGGAACTGCAAGAAGGTCAATTAGAAATCTGTATTCCCAATGAAAATCCATTGAAAAGAGAGTGACCTCAAAAAAAAAAAAATCTGAATGGTTTGTCCTCGGGGTTTCGCCTGCTAAATAAGTTCTGTTATACTCAGACATTATTCAAAAAGTTTTAAACTTCAGAGTGTTTTCTATCCAAATATCCTAACAATATGCATATCTTATCTTCTGGGGATGAGTAGCTGGCAGTTGAATTTGGGTATGCTTTTCATCCAAACGTGAAAATGCTGCCCCCTGTCCTAGAGAAGTTAACTCACCCATCCCCTAACCTTACCCTTTTAGCTAACCCTAACCCTTTAACCTAACACCTAAACTTAACCCTAACCCCTAACTTAGCAAACATTAGCCACCTAACTAACATTAGCACCTATTCCAATTCGCTGTGGCTAACGTTAGCATAACAAATTTGAATTCTTAACATATCATAAGTTTGCAATTGTAATTTGTATCATATCATATGATGGACAGCCACAAATGAATACATACCATACTAATTGGAGAGTCCTCAATTTACATTTACTATGTAATGTCTACCCCTGAGTCCAGGTTGCAGCATCCTACCAGTATTTGACTACAATGCTGGATAAACCAAGACTGTTTTGATTGAAAATAACCGGCAAACATATTTAACGATATGCATTAGGCCTACAATTAAATGTAGTTCTGTATGAAGCTGGTTACATTGCAATTTTGATGCATAGATTTGCATATGCATAGTTGAGTGCATTTAAATGTCTCTGCAAGTTAAACCACTATGCAAGGCCAGATGCAAATTAAGGATGGCATTAGTGAGTCATATCTAAAACTTAACCTACCACAAATAAACTGCAGCAAATCTGACAGTCACTCACCCACCAGAAAGTTAGACCCAGTACAGTTGTCAGCTGGTCACAAACGCTAGGCTACATCTTCCTGTACAGTCCTGCACCCAATAGAGGGTTGCTAGGTGATGTACGACGCCTCCTGGCGGCCATGTTTGGAAGACCACCGCATCAGTTCTTCTGACAATAACAGCTGAGTGGCTACCCCAAGCTGCATGATAACAGTGCCTAAAACTACTTCATTCATCACCATGGTAAATTTTTGTGCAGTATGGCTGCTCTAACAAGGCCGGAAAGACGACGTGAAAAAATATTTTTACAGATCAGGAAACAAAGGAGATAAGACTCAAGAACTGTCAAAAAGCAAAGACCCCTTTTTCCCGTCAAGACCTGAACTCAGACAGCTGTTAGTACAGGAGCTGCTCTGATCATTTCATCATTGGAAGAAGCTAATCTCTGCTTCAGTTCCACAATGCCAAGGGGCCTTTGTAAATGCCCATAAGGCTAATGTCATCATACTGATGGTCCAGTGGTTCCCAACTCCAGTCCTCAAGTAACCCCAAAAGTACACCTTTTTATTGATGTCCTGAACAAGCACACCGGATTCAACTTGTCAACTAATCGTCAGGCCCTCAATGAGTTGAATCAAGTATGTTTGTCCGAATCAGGTATGTGTGCTGTAGGGTTGCACTCGAGGACTGGAGTTGGGAAACACTGCTGTAGGCCTATGGCTGCAATGACATAGCCATTATCATCAGCTGCAAAATGGGTTCACATGGCTGACACTCTCTCTGGATATCAATCAAATAAAACTATTTGGGGCACTTACAACTGATCAAAAAGGTCATGTTCATTTGAGAATACAACACAGCAACAGACAAATCAGAGACAGATTCCCTTCCCCTCTTTATTGCAGGATTGTGATCTGTGATTAATCAACACTGACACTAGTTCATCTTGTATAATAGTTTTAAGTTAAATTTAAACACTTCACTTCGAAGAATCAATACTTTGACTATATGAAATAAAAAGTGTACAGGTAAGCTAACTCGTATGTAAAGGTTTAGACATTTTAGTAACAAGTACCTAGGCTATTATTATGAAAGCATAATTTCATCTTTACAAAAAAGTCAATACCAGAGGTAGCCAACCTCACACCACTGATCCCCAATCTACTTGGTGAGCAGACTTCTATTCCAGCCCAGCAATAGCGCACTTGATTATCAACTAATTTGTTTTGAGAAGTTGAATCAGGTGTATTAGTGCTGGGCTGGAATAGAAGGGTTGGCTGCTCCAATTGTAATAGGTTTATTCGTGTTTGACTTTTTTGAAACTATTTTTATTTTCAACATTTACACACAACACATGGTATACAAGGATGTACCGTTATTCTCTTGGGACATTCATTGGGACCTCTTCATCTGCATACAGGGTTTCGCAGCTTGCTTTATCTGACGACAGAAAACATCACAAAGAAACAGGCTTAATCATACTCAAATAAGACGGTACTGAATATTATGTTTCTATATCTCTCTTTCCTCATAGTTTCTCTCGCTAGGGACTGGAGCTGGAGAATCTTTTCATAATGTCCTCCTACAACAGTACATACCCTATCCAGAGTAGCCTATTCTATCCCTTTGACAACTGGTGCTGTTAATCCTTTCATCCTCTTCCATGCCATGGCTGTTAGCTAGCTAGCTACAAATGGCTTTCGAGTTTGTTTTTAATTTACGACGATGATGATGATGATGATAAATACAGTGTGTTCGGAAAGTATTCAGACCCCTTGACTTTTTCCACATTTTATTACGATACATCCTTATTCTAAAATTGATTCAATTGTCCCCCCCCCCCCCCTCAACAATCTACACACAATACCCCCATAATGACAAAGCAAAAACAGTTTTTTAGAAATTTTTGCAAATTTATGAAAATAAAAAAAACGGAAATCTAATTTACATAAGTATTCAGACCCTTTAGTCCAGGGGTGGGCAACGTCAGTCCTCGAGGGCCTGATTGGTGTCACACTTTTTCTCCATCTCTAGCAAACGCAGCTGATTAATCAAATTGTATTCTAAAGTGAAGAGCATGATTAGGTGATTATTTGAGTCAGGTGATTGGTATCACAGTTTTGCTCCAATAATCAATCAGGCCCCCCGAGGACTGGAATTGCCCACCCCTTTTTTAGTCCGTGTTTTGTTGAAGCACCTTTGGAAGCGATTACAGCCTCAGGTCTTCGTGGGTATGACACTACAAGCTTGGCACACCTGTATTTGGGGAGTTTCTCCCATTCTTCTCTGCAGATCCCCTCAAGCTCCCTCATGTTGGATGGGGAGCATCGCTGCACATCTATTTTCAGGTCTCTCCAGAGCTGTTTGATCATGTTCAAGTCCGGGCTCTGGCTGGGCCACTGAAGGACATTCAGAGACTTGTCCCGAAGCCACTTCTGCGTTGTCTTTGCTGTGTGCTTAGGGTTGCTGTTCTGTTGGAAGGTGAACCTTCACCCCAGTCTGAAGTCCTGAGCGTTCTGGAGCAGGTTTTCATCAAGAATTTCTCTGTACTTTGGTCTGTTCATCTTTCCCTCAATTCTGACTAGTCTCCCAGTCCCTGCCTCTGAAAATCATCCCCACAGCATGATGCTGCCACCACCATGCTTCACCGTAGGGATGGTGCCAGGTGTCCTCCAGATGTGAACGCTTGGCATCCAGGCCAAAGAGTTCAATCTTGGTTTCATCAGACCAGAGAATCTTGTTTCTCATGGTCTGAGAGTCTTTTTAGGTGCTTTTTGGCAAACTCCAAGTGGTCTGTAATGTGCCTTTTACTGAGGAGTGGCTTCTGTCTAGCCACTACCATAAGGTCTGATTGGTGGAGTGCTGCGGAGATGGTTGTCCTTCTGGAAGATTCTGCCATCTCCACAGAGGAACTCTGGAGCTCTGTCAGCGACCATCGGGTTCTTGGTCACCTCCCTGACCAAGGCCCTTCTCCCCCGATTGCTCGGTCTGGCCAGGCGGCCAGCTCTAGTAAGAGTCTTGGTGGTTCCAAACTTCTTCCATTTAAGAATGGAGGCCACTGTGTCCTTGGGGACCTTCAATGCTGCAGAAATGTTTTGGTACCTTTCCCCAGATCTGTGCCTCAGTACAATCCTGTCTCGGAGCTCTACGGACAATTCCTTCGACCTCATGGCTTGGTTTTGGTCTGACATGCACTGTCAACTGTGGGACCGTGTATAGACAGGGCAAACTACCTGCTCTGTATGACACCTACTGCACCCGATGTCACAGGAAGGTCAAAAACGACATCAACAACCTGAGCCACGGCCTGTTTACACCGCTATCTTCCAGAAGGCAAGGTCAGTACAGGTGCATCAAACCCGGGACTGAGAGACATAAGCTTTTTTTTCTAATCTCAAGGTGACTGTTAAATGGACATCACTAGCCGGCTACCACCCGGTTACGCAACCCTGGACCTTAGAGGCTGCTGCCCTATATACATAGATTTGGAATCACTGCTACTTTTTATTAATGGAACACTAGTCACTTTAATAATGTTTACATACTGCTTTACACATCTCACAACTAAATACTGTATTCTACTGTATTTTAGTCAATGCCACTCCCAACATTGCTCAATCTAATATTTATACATTTCTTAATTCCATTATTTTAATTTTAGATTTATGTGTATTGTTGTGAATTGATAGATACTACTGCACTGTTGGAGCTAGGAACACAAGTATTTTGTTACACCCGCAATAACATCTGCTAAATTTGTGTATGTGACAAATAAAATGTGCTTTTATTTAATTTTGTGTTCCTTTCCAAATCATGGCCAATCAATTGACTTTACCGCAGGTGGACTCCAGTCAAGTTGTAGAAACATCTCAAGGATGATCAATTGAAACAGAATGCACCGGAGCTCAATTTCAAGTCTCATAAGCAAAGGGTCGGAATACTTACAGTACCAGTCAAAAGTTTGGACACACCTACTCATTCTAGGGTTTCTTTATTTTTCCTATTTTCTACATTGGAGAATAATAGTGAAGACATAACTATGAATTAACACATGGAATCATGTAGTAACCAAAAAAGTGTTAAACAAATCAAAATATATCAGTGATTCTTCAAAGTAGGCACACTTTGTCTTGATGACAGCTTTGCACACTCTTGGCATTCTGTCAACCAGCTTCATGAGGTAGTCACCCGGAATGCATTTCAATCAACAGGTGTGCCTTAAGTTAATTTGTGACCTGATTTCAGGAAACTAGGTGTATGTCGCAAGTCACGACTTCACAGGAGAGCTGTTTGAGCGTAAAAAATATTTTCTTATCAAAATGTGTTTTTTGGCAGAAATGCCTTCTCGAACATGTGAACATTCAGGTGCCTTAACAATTTTTATGCCATCTGTAAATACAAATAAAGAATTTAAATTACGATCCTAGTTGGGTAAGCCAAAGAAAAAGCCAGTAACCTTCTCGCTAGCCATGATTGGCTGAGATAATGAGTGGGTTGGACATGCCGAGAGAAGTTTCAGATTGTTCAGCGGTGTAGCATCTTGTGTCTATAAAATGAGCTGCTCGTTATGCGTAGATAATTCTTTCTACTGCAGTTTTTCATAAAGAGATAATGTTAGCAATGGAGAACTGCAAATATGTTGCTACTGCTCTCAATAACATTGCTGCCCTGAATTTATCAGGCGCTATCGACAAAGGTCAGTGGGAAAAAGTTGTGATGGACTACTTCCTGGAGGACGATTGTGCCATGCTGACTCTGAAAATGAATCAGACGACGAGGAAATCCCTGATTTTAGGTAAAAACATTTTCATTTGAAGAAGACATTGTAGAGTCTTCTGATGACGGTGATGGGGACGAAACGGCGATCAACAGTGTTTTTGTCACGGAAGAAGTTGACCAAGTTTTGAAATCCGTGGAACACAACGGGCCAAACAAGCTGTGCAAACTAAACAGAAACAACACAGGATGTCTTATTTAATGAAAGGGGTTGCAGTCTGCCATGAAGCTTTCATCCATGTATATGGGTAAGAATCTAGCTACAGTTTCAGCTATTATACATTTCTAATTTTGTCAGAAAGTTGTTTTTATTGCAAGTTAAGGCTTGCTGTTAGCTAGCCAGCTGGCTTTGATGGCTGATGTTAACGTTGAACCTAGTTTATTCGGGTAACTTTAGCTATGACAATCAGTTTGTATTGCTAGTAATGTTACTCTATGGATTGGGATTATAGTTACATTTTTAGCTAGCTAACATTAGCTGGCTGGCTTGCTAGCTAATATTAATTTATGTGTATGAACTGTGTGTGTTTTCTCAGAATGCCATTTCGCATTGCTAATTATAGCCTAATGTTAGCTAGCTAACATTGAACCTATTTGGTTAACATTAGGTAGCTATGACAATCTGTTTGTATTGCTAGTTAAAGCTTGCTGTTAGCTAGCTAGCTAATGTTAGATGGCTGGCTAGCTAGCTAACATTACGTGTATGATGTGTGTGTAGTGATGTTCTCAGAATGCCATTTCGCATCTATTGTATAATAATGCAAAAATATTTTTTTCGGGAATTTGTCTTTAAGCATAAGTAGAACACGACTGCCTCTCCTCCACCAGTCATACAAGGAGAATGGTCTAATGCCTCCCATCAAAAAGAGAGCTGGCCCAAGCAAGCAAAGGCAGCAGCGCAGTCATCAACTACATGCACCATTTCTTCACCAACTACAGAGTTGGGGAAACACGGGTGGACCTGAATTGTGATAACTGCAGTGGCCAAACCATGAACACATTTGTGCTCTGGTATTGTGCCTGGCAGACCATGCACGAACTCCATCACAGTCTGGACCTTCACTTCCTGATCACGGGCCACACCTAGTTTGCCCCCGACTGGTGCTTCGGCCTCATCAAGCAGGGCTTCAGAAAGACTAGAGTGAACACTTTGCTGGTGTTGTGAAGGACAGCACTGTGACACGGGTCAACATCCAACAGCTGGTTGGACTGGAGGACGGTACGGTGTTGGTGGAAAGCTATGTCTGACAACAACACCTGACTCCATACTTCAGGTCGCTGCCACAGATCAAGCAGTACCAGCACTTCAGGTGAATGTCATTTTCATTGTATTGCATGAGGTTGCTCTTCTTGGGAGGTTAATTGATGTTGTAATGTCTTCTGTTTTTTTTTTTTTTTTTTAGTATTCCCCGTTTTACAGCTTCGATGCTCTGGAGCCTGGTGTTGTCGATAAGGAGCATTCAGACTGTCACGACCACGTTTCAACTGCTGCGCAACGCTGACATCCTTCCTCCCGTAGGTCTGCCTGTACAAGCACCACCTGGACTGGACACAGCTAGACAAACTTATCTTTTTGAGAAGATCAAGGAGTTTTGTGACGAAGAGGCTATGGACATCACATGACCTTCACCAAAGTCAAGGGCAGAACAGAAACGGCCTCTCCGACTATAGATTCCCTTGTTCATGGCGTGGTTCGGGCGGACCAGTCATCAGCACTATCTGCAGTGCCTCTATTCACATGACACTCTCCTAACACACACGCATACGTTGCTGCTATTTTTTTTATCCTGCTGCTCCACCACTTTACCCCTGATTGTATGCGTGTAACTACCTCGTCTATCACTGATATCGTTATTGATATTGTTCTTGTACATACTGTATATTTTATTTTGACTATCTATTTCTGATATTGCTACTATGCAAGTAACCATTTGGCTGTACCGTTTACACCTTCTGTTGAGACCCATCCACTTAGCAAGACTTTGATATACAGTTGAAGTCGGAAGTTTACATACACCTCAGCCAAATACGTTTAAACTCAGTTTTTCACAATTCCTGACATTTAATGCTAGTAAAAATTCCCTGTCTTAGGATCACCACTTTATTTTAAGAATGTGAAATTTCAGAATAATAGGAGAGAATGCTTTATTTCAGCTTTTATTTATTTCATCACATTCCCAGTGGGTCAGAAGTTTACATACAATCACTTAGTATTTGGTAGCATTGCCTTTAAATTATTTAACTTGGGTCAAACGTTTCAGGTAGCCTTCCACAAGCTTCCCACAATAAGTTGGGTAAATTTTGGCCCATTCCTCCTGACAGAGGTGGTGTAACTGAGTCAGCTTTGTAGGCCTCCTTGCTCGCACACACTTTTTCAGTTCTGCCCACAATTTTCCCATAGGATTGAGGTAAGAGCTTTGTGATGGCCACTCAATACCTTGACTTTGTTGTCCTTAAGCCATTTTGCAAAAACTTTGGAAGTATGCTTGGGGTCATTGTCCATTTGGAAGACCCATTTGTGACCAAGCTTTAACTTCCTGACTGATGTCTTGAGATGTTGCTTCAATATATCCACATAATGTTCCTTTCCTCATGATGCCATCTATGTTGTGAAGCGTATCAGTCCCTCCTGCAGCAAAAGACCCCCACAACATGATTCTACCACCCCTGTGCTTCACGGTCGGGATGGTGTTCTTCAGCCTGCAAGCCCCCCCCCTTTTTCCTCCAAACATATAATGATGGTCATTATGGGCAAACAGTTATTTTTTTGTTTCATCAGACTGGAGGACATTTCTCCAAAAAGTACGATGTTTGTCTCCATGTGCAGTTGCAAACCGTAGTCTGGCTTTTTTTATGGCGGTTTTGGAGCAGTGGCTTCTTCCTTGCTGAGCGGCCTTTCAGGTTATGTTGATATAGGACTCGTTTTACTGTGGATATAGATACTTTTGTACCTGTTTCCTCCAGCATCTTCACAGGGTCCTTTGCTGTTGTTCTGGGATTGATTTTCACTTTTCGCACAAAAGTACATTCATCTCTGAGACAACGCATCTCCTTCCTGAGCGGGATGGCGGCTGCGTGGTCCCATGGTGTTCATACTTGCGTAGTATTGTTTGTACAGATGAACGTGGTACCTTCAGGAGTTTTGATTTTTTTCCCAAGGATGAAGCAGACTTGTGGAGGTCTACATAAAAACAATTCTGAGGTCTTGGCTGATTTTCTTTTGATTTTCCCATGATGTCAAGCAAAGAGGCACTTGGTTTGAAGGTAGGCCTTGAAATACATCCACAGGTACACCGCCAATTGACTTAAATGATGTCAATTAGCCTAATAGAATCTCCTAAAGCCATGACATAATTTTCTGAAATTTTCCAAGCAGGTTTAAAGGCACAGTCAACTTAGTGTATGTAAACTTCTGACTCACTGGAATTGCGATACAGTGAATTATACGTGACATAATCTGTCTGTAAACAATTGTTGGAAAAATGTCTTGTCATGCACAAAGTAGATGTCTTAACCGACTTGCCAAAACTATAGTTTGTTAACAAGAAATTGGTGGTGTGGTTGAAACACTTAAGTTAGAGTCATTAAAACTAGTTTATGTAAACTTCCGACTTCAACTGTATATATAAAAATGAATCTTGATATGTGGTCGTAACATTTTGTGACATACGGTCACATGATATCGTTGCGGTATCAAGTGTCCACCACACAAACATATGGCGCATCCACATATATGGCGCATGCATCTGTTTATGTACTGTACATGTGCACCTCACTCTGGTTTCAACTCAGTTTGCCTTAACTTATGTATGGAATACTATGTGATATGTGCAACAGTATAAAGTATGCTAATGTACTGGTGTGAAGGCATTTGGGCATACTTTAAAGTATTTTTTGAGGTTATCTGTACATTATTAATATTTTTGGAAAATTTTACTTCACTACATTCAGAAAGAAAATGTACTTTTTACACCATATATTTTCTCTGACACCCGAAAGTACTTGTTACATTTTGACAGGAAAATTGTTCAATTCTCACACACTTAGAGAACATCCCTACTGCATCTGATCTGGCAGACTCACTAAACACATGCTTTGTTTGTACATTTTTGGAGTGTGCCCCTGGCTATCCTTCAATAAAAAAATAATAATAAATTGTGCCGTCTTGTTTTAAGATAAGGAATTTGAAATGATTTATACTTTTACTCAAGTATGACAATTTTTGTACTTTTCCACAACATGATGTGGCTGGGGGGTTATAGCATTTATTTCACATGACCCATCAATTCAGACAAGTGTGTCTGGGTAAGCGTCATCTAATATTTATAAACTGTTTTTATCTGGACACTTTCTGTTTACCTGGAATTTTTTCTTGTAGGCTACTAACACTTTTAGTCTTAATCTTTACTACACTACTCACTGTTTAGCGCATGACCTCATGTGAATCCTTAAAGAGATGGGTGGGGCTTGCTTAAGAGGGTGTGAACAATGCTGAATGGGCGTAGACAAATGAGAGCTCTCCAGTAGGTACCAAAACATTCAAGGGCCCTTTTCTCAAAAGTGAGTTTACAAATGTATCAACTTTAAAAGCAAATTACTTTCCCATTGTTCCAAAATGCATGCTGTGTATAATATACCATTTTGTATCTCTGAGTCTACTTTTATCCAATGTAAAAAAAAAAAATTAAAAAAAACATCAAATTTTGCTACGTAAGACCGAAACCAGGTGGTGAGTCACATTTGTGGAATTTCTTTCCTTAATGCATTTCAGTCAATCGGTTGTGTAGGGGAGGAATACAGAAGATAGCCCTATTTGGTAAAAGACCAAGTCCATATTATGGCAAGAACATCTCAAATAAGCAAAGAGACGACAGTCCATTACTTTAAGACATGAAGGTCAGTCAATCCGGAAAATTTCAAAAACGTTGAAAGTTTCTTCAAGTGCAGTCGCAAAACCAGTCAAGCGCTATGATGAAACTGGCTCTCATGAGGACCTCGACAGGAAAGGAAGACCCAGTTACCTCTGCTGCAGCCCAAATAAATGCTTCAGAGTTAAATAACAGACACATCTCAACATCAACTGTTCAGAGGAGACTGCGTGAAGCAGGCCTTAATGGTCGAATTGCTGCAAAGAAACCACTACTAAAGGACATCAATAAGAAGAAGAGACTTGCTTGGGCCAAGAACACAAGCAATGGACATTTAGAATGGTGAAAATCTGTCCTTTGGTCTGATGAGTCCAAATTTGAGATTTTTGATTCCAACCGTCGTGTCTTTGTGAGACGCAGAGTAGGTGAGTTGATGATCTCCACATGTGTGGTTCCCACTTGAAGCTTTGCTGGTGACACTGCCTGTGATTTATTTAGAATTCAAGGCACACTTAACCAGCATGGCTACCACAACATTCTGCAGCGATATGCCATCCCATCTGGTTTGCGTTTAGTGGGACAATAATTTGTTTTTCAACAGGACAATGACCCAAAACACACCACCAGGCTGTGTAAGGGCTATTTGACCTAGAAGGAGAGTGATTGAGTGCTGCATCAGATGACCTGGCCTCCACAATCACCTGACCTCAACCCAATTGAGTGGGTTTGGGATGAGTTGGACCGCGGAGTGAAGGAAAAGCAGCCAACAAGTCCTCAGCATATGTGGGAACTCCTTCAAGACTGTTGAAAAAGCATTGGTTGAGCTGGCTGAGAGAATGCCAAGAGTGTGCAAAGCTGTCATCAAGGCAACGGTTGGCTACAAGACAGCTAGCTAGCTAATACGAATTTAGCTAGCTGAGTGGTGACATTTAATTCACTTAACTAGCTAGCTATTCAGTATGATAAGTTAACTAGCTAATAATACAGTACATCATTTTTTATAATTTTCGAAATATATTTACTAACTTGAATAGGTTCTTCCACTGCCTCTGTATTCTGGGTGCTTAGGAAAAAAACTAAATAATGGGAAATCTTCCTGAGTTGTTTTTCAGTGGTAGCAAAACACAGCCAGCCATGTGGACAATTGGGGGACACAGGGCAAAAGTTCCACCAGACTGACTGGTCTTCCAACATGGCGCCCGGTGTGGTTGCTAGGTGATTTGTAACACAACTGCAACCCCTCATATAGAGAAAAAACATGGAATTGTCACATGCAGTTGTTGAGCTTTAAATTACATCATTGTCTTCATTGTGTTCAGATTGTTCTGATTCCTCATTCTGTTTGCACGTTGCTCTTTCAGTCAAGCTGTAACTGTGTGAAATCATGTCTCTTTCAGGTGGCTATGGTGGAGGTGCAGCTGGAAGAAGATCATGTGTATCCCAAAGGGCTGCTGATAGCCTTCAGCGCCTGCACCACTGTCCTTGTGGCAGTGCACCTTTTCGCCCTGATGATCAGCACCTGCATCCTGCCAAACCTGGAGGCCGTCAGCAACGTTCACAACTTGAACTCAATCAACGAGTCGCCCCATGAGCGCATGCACTGCTACATTGAGCTGGCCTGGGCCTTCTCCACTGTCATCGGCACCCTTCTCTTCCTGGCTGAGGTGGTTCTGCTGTGCTGGGTCAAGTTCCTGCCTCTCAGTCCCTCAACTGTTAAAAATAGCACCGACAATTATGGGAGGCAGGCAGCCATTGTCTCCACCTCCATTATGGTGCCGTTTGGACTGGTTTTTATTGTGTTCGCTGTGCACTTCTACCGCTCTCTGGTCAGTCACAAAACTGACCGTCAGTTTCAGGAGCTGGAGGAGCTGTCCAATATCACCCGGCTGCAGAACCAGCTGGACTACAGGGCAGAGACGACCAGTCTGCAGCCCTCCTCCGCCGACTTCCCCTAACGGGAGCACACACAAGTAGGGAGTTGGAGCAGTACACAGCTGTAAGAAATGTATTATTGACTCGTTTTTTTTGTATCTATTTGCATGAGCACCATGAAAGGATACTTTATATAGTAATATATTTCTTCAGATGTTTTGTATTGGGATTTGGACTCTGCTCTAGGCTTTTTTCTACTTGTGTAAATAGTTGGGGAGAGGTCAGAAGAATTTGCTTTGTATTGTTCACTAGTTTGGACTCAAGCCACTTTTTTTTTTACTTTGCTGCATGTCTATTGTCTTCCTTATGGCTTCAGAAACAGATCTGAATAGCTGAATGTGAGTGAGCATCTGTGTGAAATTGGTTTTTAAATGTTTTGTAATCTTCATTACATAGATGATATTTGTAGTTATGTCACATACACAACTACACTAAGTTCTGTCTATGGTGGCTGGGGAACACAAAGTGTGGGATGAACATACTGTAAGATAACATTTTGTGAAGTAGTTGGATTTTAATTTAACAAAATGATAACCGGCCAATTTTCATGAAAGGAAAACTGGTCAGGGGAGCATAATATGTAATAACTGCTGTAATACTGCTGGTGCAAGGGAAGAGCAGAATTTAGATTTTTAGTCAGTCTGGAATATATACCTTATATATTTTAATATTTTAAAGTCAGTACAATTGATCAGATTTGCTCTGATGGTCATTTGATGAGTTAATGTATTTTAAGCACGCTACTGTTACACGATAGACAAATACAAGTGTGGAATTTGAAATGTACACTACCGTTCAAAAGTTTGGGGTCATTTAGAAATGTCCTTATTTTTGAAAGAAAAGCCAATTTTTTGTCCATTTAACATAACATCAAATTGATCAGAAAACGTCAGATTGACGTCAGATGACTTGGAAACGTCAGATTTTTTATGGAACATCTGCCCATTATCAGCAACCATCACTCCTGTGCTCCAATGGCACGTTGTGTTAGCTAATCCAAGTTTATCATTTTAAAAGGCTAATTGATCATTAGAAAACCCTTTTGCAATTATGTTAGCACAGCTGAAAACTGTTGTGCTAATTAAAGAAGCAATAAAACTGCCCTTTAGACTAGTTGAGTATCTGGAGCATCAGCATTTGTGGGTTCGATTACAGGCTCAAAATGGCTAGAAACAAAGAACTTTCTTCTGAAACTCGTAAGGCTATTCCATGTGAGAAATTGCCAAGGAACTGAAGATCTTGTACAATGCTGTGTACTACTCCCTTCACAGAACAGCGCAAACTGTCTCTAACCAGAATAGAAAGAAGAGTAGGAGGCCCCGGTGCACAACTGAGCAAGAGGACAAGTACATTAGTGTCAAGTTTGAGAAACCGATGCCTCACAAAAACAAGGGCATTTCTAAGTAACCTTAAACTTTTGAATGGTAGTGTATTTGTTTATCCTTTTCCCCGACATTATGTAATTATTAGACTGGTTGGGATATGGTTCCCAGTTCCTCATGTCAGGTTGAAATACCATCTTCAATGTGAAGTACTTTTCTTAAAGATATTGTAAAGCTCTGTTTGTTTTGCATTTATGACAAATTACAAGTAGCTTCTAGAGAAAATACTTAAAACTAGAGGTCAAATTAATAAATGCATTTTTATGGAGGCAAAATATTCAGATCTTTGTCTTCGACCTTTTAATGTGATCCAAGTGCACATATTTACTTTCATCAAATAACGGCACATGATCTTCTGTTTTTATTATTTATGAGTCAATTGTGAATAAGTGTTCTCTATTTCATATGGTCCACTAACCAAAGGACATCCAGCCAACTTGACACAACTGTGGGAAATATTGGAGTCAACCCGGAACGCTTTCAACACCTTGTAGAGTCCATGCCCCGACAAATTGAGGCTGTTCTGAGGGAAAAAGGGGGGGGGTGCTATTCAATATTAGGAAGGTGTCCTTAATATTTTGTACTCAGTGTATACTGTATTATGATTGTAACATCCCCCTTAAATGCCATTTGAGGCCAAGATTTGTAAGAGGTCTTTGAGTGCCTGGGGCTTATGAAACCCCACACAGTTATGTTTACCATATGAATACACTGCATTGTCTGGTGCCAAATCATTGTCTTATACTGTAAATCTGTTACATTGTGGTGAGACTCCAAAGGGCAGAGGATTGGAATGACCTCTTTATTAGACAATCATTATACATTTTGTATATTTGATTACGTTATGCATAACAACCCTATGCCTACTGAAAATCCATCTTATGTTGCTTCATTTATTCATATTAAAGTTTTAAAAAAATACTTATGAGATGTACTTTGAATTACTGTTTGAGTCAACCTTCTTTTGAATGAAAAATATTGGATGCATCAATATGGAAAACAATGGTACCTTCAATTATTTGCAATGTCCTGCTCATGTATGCTCAAATTGTTGAAGACCCAATTTCCTCATTTGTGGGTCTATAACTTGAGGGCAGTGTCCGTTTCTTTTAAAGAAATACATTTTGAAGATATGTCAAGAAATAGCAGGAAGGAAAACCACACAAAGGAAGTGGGTTAGCAGAGGGGAAAATGCAGTGGACAGGCAGCATCAAAAGTGTAAGAGGACTTGTCGTAGGGAGGAGTCATCTGTGTTTTCCCTGAGAGTATAGGCCTAGAGCACTGTCTATCAGGAGCTCACGGTGGTGGATAGCATTATCTCTTGGGTCACAGAAAGGCACAGAATCTTTTCCATTTTGTCTTCCTTGTTACTGCAATGGCTCGTTTGATAGCCTCTCTGAATATGTCCTCCACATTCTCCTTGTATTTGGCTGAACACTCCAAGTAGAGGTCAGCGTTGATCTTCCTTTTGGTCTCTTCACCCTGCTCAGATGGAGGGAAGAAAAAAAAGTGATATTTTTAATTGAGAGAGGCCAACAAAACATTACATGACTATTCTGAGCTAACTCTTCCTGTTGAGTTTTTCATCTGATTTCAAATGGAAAATATTGCATGACATAAAGGTTCCCTGCCTGACACGAACTAGCCAAAAATAAAATGTCAGAAATAAATTTAGTCCAGGAGAAAGGGTGATTCAGAATTTTGATTATCACTCACAGATTTGGGGTGAGTGGGGATTTGCATTGTCATTAACATCATCCCATTACTGCTATTGATCTTTTGAAGGTGTTTTTGATTCAATCCTTCTGCTCAAAGTCTACCTTTCCCAACAAACCACTTGTATTGCATTTTCAATAAACTCAATACTAATGACATATGTAAATTGTACGGCAGATAGACATTGAATATACTGTATAAATTATACATAAGGCTATGTAGGAGATCTACCTGAATGTATGTGATGGGGTTCTCGCCTGAAGACCACAGTTTCTTTTCCAAGACCTTGTCTTTCCGCAGGTCTGTTTTACATCCTACCAGGATAATGGGCACGCCACGGCAGAAGTGATGCACCTCGGGGAACCACTGAAAGATATGCTAAACAGAGTTAGATATTCAAAACATTCTATGTCATGCAGTGAAAATACATGTATAGTCAGTGGGATCTTTGTACAGTCCATAGAATAATCCCTGTGAGGGTGACTGCATCTACTTCAAATACATGTCTGATTGTCAGCTGACATTGTCACCTATCTTCAGGTACATTAATTATGTTGTAGATGTCATGAAATTTATGGCACTATGTTCAAGTTTCTTCCTCCTGTGGACTGAAACAGACAGATGAGTAGTAAAGTATGAAGAGAAGTGAGTGCAGTACCTTGATTAGCAAATTGTCATAACTTGAGGGGCAAGTGACATCATAGCAGATCAATATCAGGTTGGCACTCTGATAGGACAGAGGGCGTAATCGGTCGTAGTCCTCTTGACCTGGAATACACAGAAATAGATGTGTATTATTAATCTGTCACGAAAATCGCATAGCAAAAAAAATAGAAACTCAAGACTAGTTGGCTACTTAAATCAATGCCAGCCTTATCTGTTATTCCTTTATCTTTTTTTAAAATCTACTATGACTCAGTCACCCTCACTTAAAGTACAGTACATTATTATAATTCTTTATCAACCAGAGGGTGTCTGTTATTGCATTTCTAAGATACTGTAGATCTGACTACTTATGAGCACAACACGCCCACTAAAAACTCAGGATACCTGTTCAGCCAAGTGTTAGTGCACTGGTGCTCTCAAAAGCATGGATATGTAAGACCTAACCTGCAGTATCGTAGATGTTCAGACGAAACTCAGCGCCTCTGTACCTCACGTTGGCGACACATTTTTCGAACACAGATGGAACATATTTCTGAAAGATATAGACAAATTGAGTTAAGGCCAGTTATTTCAGAGATGGTAGCTAAAAAGGTTGAAGTTAAATTTGCTCTTTTGGTCATTTCATGTGCATATATAAAATTGTGTTGTCACTTACATTCCTCACAGTAATTTGTCTACATGCAGAGTAATAATAGTACCTGAATAAATAATGTAAATAGATACCCTTTTCCCTGAAAAGTGTAATAAGAGAAGAGAAGCAGTCAGCTTTGTCAGTTGTCTTACCTCTGGAAAGTCTCCTTTAGTGCAAACCTGGAGTAGAGAGGTTTTCCCACATCCACCATCACCTACTATCACAACCTTAAATTCCTCTCGCGTCCTGGTATGCCCACTGCTCCCCCCTGACATCTTCTCTGAGAAGCTAGATGAAAATGTGGCAAAAAAGCCTCCACTTGTTGAAGGAGATAATGGAGGCAGACACTTGAGAACAATAAATGGCAGAAAAACCTGAGTAAGAAAACTAGCTTAACCTAGTGAGTTAATAGCACTGGACTACCGGTCCATTGTCACCTTCTACCAGTGGTTTTAAGGAGGCTCCTCTTGATTGAGTACCTACCCCTCCTATGAAAAAAACCCCCCTTCTTTCCATTCCTGAATGGACACATTACCAACGCCTCATCAAGGAACACAACAGCCAGAAAAGATTTAATCAAAAGGAAGATTAACCTATCTACCTGACAATCTCTTGTTCATTAGCTGCAGAACTAAATCAACTGTTAGCAGGAGAGTGAACAAGTGGAAACACTTAATCTATGTCCTGGAAACCAGCCAAGTAGCATTATGGCTATATGGTAGAATTGGCACTGTTCCTCCCTTTCAAAACAGATTGAAATCATATGTCACCTAGTGGATCAAATGTTAAGGGATGATGTACATTATTCAGATAGTAGATCCTTTATGTGCTAATGTCTAATGCATAGTGTACTTGTTTGTAGAATCCAATCATTTCTATCTTATATAAAATCGAATAAAAAAACAGTGATCCCACCTCACTGTAAGATGTTTGTTCTCATTTTGCCACCTGATGAATGACTGTTTTCCTCTACTACCACACGGAGCGCCAATTCTAGGACCAAAAAGGTCCTTAACAGCTTCCGCCCCCAAGCCTTAAGACTGCTGAACAATTAATCAAATTGACCCCCCCCCCCATTTGTTTTGTACACTGCTGCAACTCGCTGTTTATTATCTATGCATAGTTACTTCACCCCACCAACATGTACAAATTCCCTCGACTAACCTGTACACCCACACATTGACTTGGTACAGGTACCCCCTGTATATAGCCTTGTTATTTTATGGTGTTAGTTTATTTGGTAAATATTTTCTTTACTCTTCTTGAACTGCACTGTTGGATAAGGGCTTGTAAGTAAGCATTTCACGGTAAAGTCCACACTAGTTCTATTCGGTGCATGTGACAAATAATTGTAAAAGTGATTTTGAATTGTGTTTGGTTGTCAACAATTTCCAGTTTGTCTACAAATGATCAACCTAGAATCAAAGAATAGGACCGGATCAAATCAAACTTCATTTAGTCCTATTCTGTAGCCCTTTACACTCGTACCCATATATGGGTTGAAAATGGCAGACTTGGACACTAATACGCGCCTAAATTGGAGTGCAGTGGCTGCACAGTAACATGCTATATATATAAACACCAGAGCTCAGGCTCTGCGCTTCACAGCTCTGTATGGGTTTTGACTGACAGCAGTTCTGAATTTGAGCACCGTTCATGACAAGAAGTTGCTACCATCCCTGCCGCTAATTGGTCAACTTTTGCAAAATGTTTGCTGTCTGAGTGAGGAAAATTTTTGTAAATTATGAGGAATCAATGTATTTTGAAAGATGAGACGTTGAGGATTACAATAAATACCACTTTGATGTCATACAAGCAAGCCAAACCCCTGTGAGTCCAAATCTGCACTTTACATTTCCACATCATAAAACTCATCTAGTATACAGCGTCAACATTTATGATCTCTGTTTGATGTACAGTTACAAGATGACATGGGGTTATACACTGAGTTGTCCTGAACAGAATGATCCTGTGTTTGTAGTATGGTGAAGAAAATTTGATTTAGTCCTATTCTGTAGCCCTTTACACTCGTACCCATATGTGGATTGAAAATGTCAGACTTGGACACTGACACGCGCCTATGTCGCTCCCACGCATCTGAATTCTCTTCAGAACTGCTTCTCTGAATTGCCTTGTGAAAGCCTAGCACTGTAAAATCATATTTTTATTTTATTTAGCTCGTCCTCCCTGCAAAAAATAATGAATCATTAGGGTGTCCCCGGGACGTCACTAAATGGTCACCTAAAGTCATCAGGATGTTGTGTCCCCTGGAGGTTTTGTCTAGTTCCCGGTTTGTCTTGGGGAGGTTTTTAGAACATTCTTGGGATGTTGTGTCATAACCCCCTGGAGGTTTTTGTCCTAGTTCCCGGTTTGTCCCAGGGACGTCCCCTGATGGTTGCAAAGAAACGTTCTCCCCCCACCAAAAAAAAAAAGTTTTACCCAGGGCACGCACATTCTAGTTTCATTAGACATCACCCCTCGTTACTGTCACCAAGTCTATCAAGGCCCTGATTGGTGAACCACTGATCCAGCTTTTAACATAGTGTTTTCTGCTTACATATTTGACACACATGATTACATTGTGTATGTTTACATGTCCTTGCCTGGGATTCAACCTCACAACCTCTTGGTTCACAGCATGTCAATCTTCCTGCTACACCACCATGTCTGTATCATTGACTGATTTCATCTGTAGGCATTTTCCTATACTTTGCACTTCAAAGTACATCTCAGCTCTTAAAATACACTGAATAAAAACGAATATATCTAACTGAATATATCTAACTGAAATGCAGTGGTGGAAAAAGTACCCAATTGTCATATTTGAGTAAAAGATACCTTAATAGAAAATGACTCAAGTAAAAGTGAAAGTCACCCAGTAATATACTACTTGAGTAAAAGTCTAAGTATTTGGTTTTAAATATACTTAAGTATCAAAAGTAAATGTAATAGCTAAAATATACTTAAGTATTTAAAGTAAAAGTATAAATAATTTAAAATTCTCTATATTAAGCAAACCAGATGGCACCATTTTCTATTTATGGATAGCCAAGGGCACACTCCAACATAATTTACAAACAAAGCATTTGTGTTTAGTGAATCCACCAGATCAGAGGCAATAGGGATGACCAGGGATGTTCTCTTGATAAGTACATGCATTTGACCATTTTCCTGTCCTGCTAGCCATTCAAAATGTAACGAGTACTTTTGGGTGTCAGGGAAAATGTATGGAGTAAAAAGTACACTATTTTCTTTCAGAATGTAGTGAAGTAAAAGTTGTCAAAAATATAAAATAGTAAAGTACAGATAACCCCAAAAAAACTGCATAAGTAGTACTTTAAAGTATTTGTCCTGAAGTACTTTACACCACTGCTGAAATAAGTAAATTAAATCAATGAGATGAGTGTCAGATTAACAGATAACTTAAATACACACGTATGTGGACACCCCTTATATTTGTGGATTTGGCTATTTCAGCAACATTGTTGCTTACAGGTGTATAAAATCGAGCACACCGCCATGAATCTCCATAGACAAACATTGGCAGTAGAATGGCCTTACTGAAGAGCTTAGTGACTTTCAACGTGGCACCGTCATAGGATGCCACCTTTCCAACAGTTCGTTAAATTTCTGCCCTGTGAAGTGGAAACTTCTAGAAGCAACAACGGCTCAGCCACGAAGTTGTAGGCTACACAACACTCACAACCAAGTTCCAAACTGCCTCTAGAAGCAACATCAGCACAATAACTGTTCATCGGGAGCTTTATGAAATGGTTTTCCATGGCCGAGCAGCCTAAGATCACCATGCACAATGCCAAGCTTTGACTGGAGTGGTATAAAGCTCACCACCATTGGACTCTGGAGCAGTGGAAACCCATTCTCTGGAGTGATGAATCACGCTTCACCATCTGGCAGTCCGACGGACGAATTTGGGTTTGGCGGATGCCAAGAGAATGCTACCTGCTCGAATGCATAGTGCCTAATGTAAAGTTTGGTGGAGGAGGAATAATGGTCTGGGGCTGTTTTTCCATGGTTCGGGCTAGACCCCTTAGTTCCAGTGAAGACAAATCTTAATGCTACAGCATACAGTTACATTCTTAACAATTCTGTGCTTCTAACTTTGTGGCAACAGTTTGGGGAAGGCCTTTTCCTATTTCAGGATGACAATGCACAAAGCGAGGAATACAGAAATGGTTTGTCAAGATCGGTGTGGAAGAACTTGACTGAAATGCACAGAGCCCTGACCTCAACTCCATCGAACAAGTTTGGAATAATTATGAACGCGAGCCAGGCCTAATCACCCAACATCAGACCTCACTAATGCTCTTGTGGCTGAATGGAAGTGAGTCCCCGCAGCAATGTTCCAACATGTAGTGGAAAGTCTTCCCAGAAGAGTGGAGGGTGTTATATGTTATAGTAGCAAAGGGGGGGACCAACTCCATATGTCAATGATTTTGGAATGAGATGTTCGACAAGCAGGTTTCCACATACCTTTGGTCATGTAGTGTAGCAAAAGAGTGCAAGCTGCAAAGCTAAGTGCAGAGAGGCATTATAGGTAATGAATGTGTAGGAGACTTCTGAAATTCTACAGACTTTGTGGCACAGAACTACGAAAAGCATAACCCAAATCCACAGGTTGTGAGTTCAAATCCCAGGTGTGGTCATATTGAAAAATCAGTACTAAGTGATCATGTATTCATACTGTCATTGATGAAAGGTTTCTACACTATTTTAGCTGAACAGCGTACCACTTACGTTAAACCCCCCATACCATTTCATTACTTGTGATGGTAGGGGACACCTAGGACCATCACATGACAACAACCTCCAGGGGAACATTACACAACGTCCTAAAAACATCCTTGGGGACGTCACCGTGACAAACCGTGAACTACACAAAACCTCAAGGTGACCATGACAAAGTCCCAAGACTGTTTAGGTGACCTCCAAGGGACCATTAAAAAACGTCCTCTAGTCGTCCCCGGGACAAACCAGGAACGAGACAAAACCGCCAGGGGACCATGACACAACATCACAAGAATGTTCAGGGGACAAAGTGGGAACTATAAAAAGGTCTCCCAGAGAACATTCCCTTCGGACCATCACATGACTTCCTACTAGTAAAATGAAAGTCTTGAGAACATCCTGACATGGTCCTCAGTGACGGCCTGGTAACTTACAGTGAACGTTCCCTTGGGACCATCACGCGACGTCCTAAGGACTAGTAAAATTAAAGTCCCGAGAACGTCCTTTAAAAGGTCATGACAGGGTCCTCAGTGACATCCTGGTAATTTACAGGGAACTGCACTAAGGTGTCCCAGAAAACATTCCCTTGGGATCATTTCGCAACGTTCTTAGAATGTTCTCAGAACGTCAGTGGGATAACTTCGCGTCAAAACCTTTAAGGGTCCTCAGGACATCCCCTGTTTTCTGGGATGTTGGCAATAGAACCAGCTTTCAAACTATGCCCACCTGATCCAGATTGCGATTTCTAAATGGCCCTGTTTTTTCAACAATAATTGTGTAAAGGCGGGGATGCAGAGCTGTGTTTAAAGAAAAGTGTTTTCTTTAGTTCCTCAACGGCACATCTAGGAGAGCTCAGAAAACCACCTAATAGTTGAAGACGCTTCTTTGAGTCATAAAAGTGCATTAAAATTATTTAGGAACTGTGAACACTTTGAAGAGGTGTGTGACCACTTGAATACACCAGTTCGACCTCACTGAAACATTTTGTGTCTCGTGTTGCACTTATCCCCTATTTTCCAAGAATATTCTTATCATGTTACAGAATGTATCCAGAATATTTAAAAACTTTGTAAATCAACAAATGTGGCAAAAAAGTACAGTACATTTCAAATGCACATAAAATCAACAGTGTAATGTTTGGATTCAGGTGAACTGTTGTGTACTGAACTTGTCTAATAATTTTCCCATAATCTTCAAACTTATTTTTCAATTGCTACCATGCTTATGCATTTCATATTTATTTCTGTAAGAAACATTTCAATTTAGCCCTATCCATATATCCAATTCCCATGAGTATAAGGGGCTATTAAATATTCCTTCGTAGACAAAATGGAATTAATGCCAGACTAAGTCAGTGGCACAGATGGAAGCAGAAGATACAGTACATAGCCCACAAATGTTGATATTTGGTAGTGTTGACAACCAAATGTTATTTGTCACATGCTTCGTAAACAGGTGTAGACAACAGGGGAATCCTTACTTGGCCCTACCCAACATTACAGAGAGAGAGAAAAAAAGAGAAAAATAATAACGCAAGGAATAAATACACAATGAGTAATGATAACTTGTTTATACACGGGTTAGCAGTATACACGGGTTAGCAGTACCAAGTCGATGTGCAGGGGTACGAGGTAATTGAGGTAAATACAGTGCCTCAGAAAGTATTCTTACCCCTAGACTTCAGTGGAGGCTGCTGAGGGGAGAACGGCTCATAATAAAATGCTGGAACGGAGCGAATGGAATGTATTTGATACCTGTCACATGTGCTCCCTCTCCGGCCTCTATGTCACCAGGCTGCTCGTTATGGCCCACACCTGTCATCATCGTTACGCGCACCTGCGCGTCATCATCACCGTCTATCACTCCAGTGGTTAATTGCTAAATTGTAATTACTTCGCCACTACGTTATTGCCTTACCTCCCTAATCTTACCTCATTTGCACACACTGTATATAGACTTTTCTATTGTGTTATTGACTGTACATGTCTTTATTCCATGTGTAACTCTGTTGTTATTGTCGCACTGCGTTGCTTTATCTTGGCCAGGTCGCAGTTGTAAATGAGAACTTGTTCTCAACTGGCCTACCTGGTTAAATAAAGGTGGGGGAAAAAAGAAAAAAAAATCAGACTCACCTGGACTCCATCACTTCCCTGATTACCTTCCCTATATATATATCACTCCCTTTGGTTCCTTCCCCAGGTGTCATTGTTTCTGTTCCAGTGTCATGTCTGTGCGTTGTTTGTGTTTCTTGTTTTGTATTTAATTTATTAAAACTCTCTGAACTATCTTCCAGACTCTTAGCGCACTTGTTACAATACCATTCCGCTTCAGCCACTACCATGAGCCCATCCTCCCCAATTAAGGTGCCACCAACCTCCTGTGCTTGACTTACTCCACATTTTGTTGTGTTACAGCCTGAATATAAAATGGGAGACATTTTTCTCACCCATGTACACTCCATAGCCCATAATGACAAAGTGCTGGGAGTGTGAATTTGTTGTTAGAAATGTTGGAAAATGTATTGAAAATGAAATACAGAAAGATCTCATTTACATAAATATTCACACTCCCAATACTTTGTAGAAACACTTTTTGGCAGCGAATACAGCTGTGAGTCTTTCTGGGTAAGTCTCTAAAAGCTTTCCACACCTGGATTGTGCAACGCTTGCCAATCAAATTGATTGTTGATCATTTCTAGACAACTGTTTTCAGGTCTTGCCATAGATTTACAAGTAGATTTAAATCAAACTGTAACTTGGCAACTCAGGAACATTCACTGTCTTCTTGGTAAGAATCTCCAGTGTAGATTTGGCCTTGTGTCTTAGCTTTATTCTGAAAAACTCCCCAGTCCTTAACGATTACAAGCATACCCATAATATGATGTAACCACCGCTATGCTTGAAAATATGGATGTGTTGTGCTGGATTTGGAATATGTTTTATTCTGTACAGGCCTCCTGTAATTACAAGTAGCCATTAAACTCTAACTGTTTTAAAGTCCATTGGCCTCATGGTGAAATCCCTCAACGGTTTCTTTCCTCCCCGGCAACTGAGTTAGGAAGGACGCCTGTATCTTTGTAGTGACTGGGTGTATTGCCACAGGAGGCTAGTGGCACCTTAATTGGGGAGAACAGGCTTGTGGTAATAGATGGACTGGTATAAGTGGAATGGTATTATATTTTTACCCATCTACCAATAGATGCCCTTCTTTGCAAGGCATTGGTTGGAAAACCTCCCTGGTCTCTGTGTTTGAAATTCAATGCTCGATTAAGGAAACTTACAGATAATTGTATGTTTGGGATACAGAGATGAGGTAGACCTCCAAAAATCATGTTCAATACTATTATTGCACACAGAGTCCATGCAACTTATATGATTTGTTAAGCACATTTTCACCCCCAAACTTTTTTATGCTCGCCATAACAAAGGTGTTGAGTACTTATTGACTCAAGACATTTCAGCGTTTCCTTTTTATTTAATTAGCAAACATTTCTAAAAACATAATTCCACTTTGACATTATGGGGTATTGTGTGTAGGCCAGTGACAAAAACATCTCAATTTAATACATTTTAAATTCAGGCTGTAACACAACTAAATGTGGAAAAAGTAAAGGGGTGTAAATACTTTCTGAGGGCACTGTATAGATAGGGTTAAAGTGACTAGGCAACAGGATAGATAATAAACAGTAGCAGCAGCGTATGTGATGAGTCAAAAGAGCTCTCGACCCGCACCACTACAGCCCTGTCGATTGTGGATGGGGGCGTGCTCCGCCCTCCATTTCCATTAGTCCACAATTAGCTCCTTTGTCTTGCTGAGTTGAGGGAGAGGTTGTAGCCCTGGCACCACACTGCCAGGTCACTGACTTCCTTCCTATAGGCTATGTTATCATCTTCGGGGATCAGGCCAACCACCGTCGTGTCGTCAGCAAACGTAATGATGGTGTTGGAGTCATGCAGTAGTGGGTGAACAGGGAGTACAGGAGGGGACTAAGTACACAACTCGGAGGGGCCCCCGTGTTGAGGGTCAGTGTGGTGGATGTGTTGTTGCCTACCCTCAACACCTGGGGCCGGCCCGTCAGGAAGTCCAGGATCCAGTTGCAGAGGGAGGTGTTCAGTCCCAGGGTCCTGAGCTTAGTGATGAGCTTGGAGGGCACTATGGTGTTGAATGCTGAGCTATAGTCAATGAACAGTATTCTCACGTAGGTGTTCCTCTTGTCCAGTTGGAAGTTTGCAGTGTGGAGTACAATAGAGATTGCGTCTTCTGTGGATCTGTTGGGGTGGTATGCAAATTGGAGTGGGTCCAGGGTGTCTGGGGTGATGGTGTTGATGTGAGCCATGAACAGCCTTTCAAAGCATTTCATGGCTACAGATGTGTACAGAGTGCTACGGGGGGATATTCATTTAGACAGGTTACCTAGGTGTTCTTGGGTACAGGGACTGTGGTGGTCTGGTTGAAACATGTAGGTATTACATACTGGCTCAGGGAGAGGTTGAAAATGTCAGTGAGAACAGTTGCCAGCTGATCAGTGCATGCTCCGAGTATTTTGTCCTGGTAATCCGTCTGGCGCAGCGGCCTTGTGAATGTTAACCTGCAGTGGCAAACTGTGACTATTCGACCTTGGCCTTCAGGTTAGAAACAATGCTTTTTGATGACAAAATCAAACAGGCCTGAGCTGTACTTCGGGCTGCAGCTCACACAGACACAACAGTGACACATCAACAGTAGCGGTGCGTGCAGATCACCGGGGAACCAAGTCAGGAAAAAAAGCCATATTACAAACCACAGCCCCCACACCACTAGAGGGATATCAACAGACCACCAACTTACTACCCTGAGACAAGGCTGAGTATAGCTCACAAAGATCTTCTCCACCGCAGGAGCCCGAAGAGGCGCAAAACTGGACAGGAAGATCACGTCTGTGACTCAACCCACTCAAGTGACGCTCTCCTCCTAGGGATGGCATGGAAGAGCACTAGTAAGCCAATGACTCTGCCCCTGTAATAGGGTCAGAGGCAGAGAATCCCAGTGGAGAGAGGGGATTCTCTGAAGTTTATTTAGTGCTTTATCCAGGTAGCCTGAGAGTAGAACATTGCAGTAGTCTAATCGAGAAGTGACAAAAGCATGGATTCGCTTTTCTACATAATTTTTGGACAAAAAGTTTCAGATTCTTCAGATTCTCGTCAAAACAGAGATCAGGGTCCAGAGTAACGCCAATGTCCTTCACAGTATTATTTGAGACAACTGCACAACCATCAAGATTAATTGTCAGATCCAACAGCAGATCTCTTTGTTTCTTGGGACCTAGAACTAGCATCTCTAGCATCTAAAAAATGTGCCGCCATCCACTGTCTTATGTCTGAAACACATGCTTCCAGGGTAGGAAATGTTGGGGCTTCACCATGTTTTATCGAAATGTACAGCTGTGTGTCATCCGCATAGCGGTGAAAGTTGACATTGTGTTGCCGAATGACATAACCAAGACGTAGACTATATAGTGAAAACAATAGTGGTCCTAAAACGGAACCTTGAGGACAAATCATCCACAGAGATTAATTGATATCTTTCCGACAGATAAGGTCTAAACCAGGCAAGAACATGTCTATGTAGACTGATTAGGGTTTCTAATCTCTCCAAAAGAATGTGGTGATCGATGGCGTCAAAATCAGCACTAAGGTCTAGGAGTACGAGGACAGATGCAGAGCCTTGGTCTGACACCATTAAAAGGTAATTTACCACCTTCACGAGTGCAGTCTCAGTGCTATGATGGGGTCTAAAATCAGACAAGCATTTCGTATACATTATTTGTCTTCAGGAAGGCAGTGAGTTGCTGCGCAACAGCTTTTTCAAAAAAAATTGAGAGGAATGGGAGATTTGATATAGGCCGATAGTTTTTTATATTTTCATGGTCAAGGTTTGGCTTTTTCAAGAGAGGCTTTGTTACTGCCCCTTTTAGTGAGTTTGGTACACATCCGGTGGACAGGGAGCCATTTATTATGTTCAACATAGGAGGGCCAAGCAGAGGAAGTAGCTCTTTCAGTGGTTTATTTGGAATAGGGTCCAGTATGCAGCTTGATGGTTTAGAGGTCATTACTATTTTCATGAATGTGTCAAGAGATACAGGATTTTAAAAAACTTGAGTGTCTCCATTGATCCTAGGCCTTGGCAGTTCTGTGCAGACTCAGGACAACTGAGCTTTGGAGAAATACATATATTCAAAGTGGAGTCTGTAATTTGCTTTCTAATGATCATGATCTTTTCATCTCAGAAGTTCATGAATTTATCACTGCTGAAGTGAAAGCTATCCTCTCTTGTTGAATGCTGCTTTTTAGTTAGCTTCGCGACAGTATCAAAAATAAATGTTGGATTGTTCTTATTCTCCTCAATTAGGTTGGAAAAATAGGATAATCGAGCAGCAGTGAGGGCTCTTCGATATTGCACGGTACTGTCTTTCCAAGCTGTCTTTCCACATCTTTTCAGTTCTTTCCAGTTTGGTGTAACGCCATTTCCGTTCCAATTTTCTGGAAGCTTTCTTCAGGGCTCTGATATTTTCTGTATACCAGGGAGCAAATTTCTTGTGACAAATGTTTTTTGTTTTTAGGGGTGCGACTGCATCTAGGTTATTATGCAGTGGTGGAAAAGGTACTCAATTGTCAAAATAGAAAAGTAAAAGTGAAAGTCACCCAGTAAAATACTACTTGAGTAAAAGTCTAAAAGTATTTGGTTTTAAATATATCAAAAGTAGATGGAATTGCTCAAATGTACTTAAGTATCAAAAGTAAAAGTAAACGTATAAATCATTTCAAATTCCTTATATTAAGCAAACCAGACGGCACAATTTGTATTAAATTTTTATTGACGGATAGCCAGGGGTACACTCCAACACTGAGACATAATTTAAAAACGAAGCATTTGTGTTTAGAGAGTCCGCCAGATTAGAGGCAGTAGGGATGACCAGGGATTTTCTCTTGATAGTGTGTGAATTGGACCATTTTCCTGTCAAAATTTTACGAGTACTTTTGGGTGTCAGGGAAAATGTTTGGAGTAAAATGTACATTATTTTCTTTAGGAATGCGATGAAGTAAAAGTAGAAGTTGGCAGAAATATCAATAGTAAGGTAAAGTACAGATACCTAAAAAAACTACTTAAGTAGTACTTTAAACTATTTTTACTTAAGTACTTTACACCACTGGTATTACTCAAGGTTAAATTAATATCCTCAGTTAGGTAGTTAACCAATTCTTCTACTCCGGTGTCCTTGGATAGGTGGATGGTAAAGATACCGTGACGAGATCCTGAGGCCCATTGTCGTGCCATTCATCTGTCAACATCACCTCATGTTTCAGCATAATAATGCACAGCTCTATTTTGCAAGGATCTGTACACAATTCCTGGAAGCTGAAAATGTCCCAGTTCTTCCATAGCCTGTATACTCAACAGACATGCCATCCATTGAGCATGTTTGGGATGCTCTGGATCTACGTGTACGACAGCGTGTTCCAGTTCCCGCCAATATCCAGCAACTTTGCACAGCCATTGAAGAGGAGTGGGACAACATTCCACGGTCACGATCAACAGCCTGATCAACTATATGAAAAGGAGATGTGTTGCGCTGCATGAGGTAAATGGTGGTTACACCAGGTACAGACTGGTTTTCTGATCCAGACCCCTGCCTTTTTTTTAAGGCATATGTGACCAACAGATACATATCTGAATTCTCAGTCATGTGAAATCCATAGATTAGGGCCTAATTTATTTATTTAAATTGACTGATTGAACAGTAACTTCTCTGAAGGCCTAGAAAGCCCTCAGGGTTCCTGACGGTTAACCAGTTTAAAGGTCTACTGTAATGTGTGCTCTGGGAGTCGGGAAGCAAGTTCAGGGAGTGAATCATTAAATAAAAAAATGAAAACATAATACAAAACAAGAAACACGAACAACACACAGACATTAAAACAGAAACAATGACGCCTGGGGAAGGACCCAAAGGGAGTGACATAGATAGGGCAGGTAATCAAGGAGGTGATGGAGTCCAGGTGAGTGTCATTATGCACTGATGCGCGTAACGATGGTGACAGGTGTGCGCCATAACGAGCAGGCTGGTGACCTAGAAGCCAGAGAGGGAGCACACGTGACAGTACCCCCTCCCTGACGCGCGGTTCCAGCCGCAGGACGCCGACCAAAAGGACAATCCCGGGGATCAGGAGAGGACTGGTCACGTCTCCTAAGGCGCAGGAACCTGTCGATCTGGCTGAGGCGTGAGAGCATGGCGACCTAGAGCACTGGAGAGAGAGCATTCGTGACATTACCCCCTCCCCAGCGCGCGGCTCCAGCCGCCGGACGCCAACCACAGGGACGATCCCGGGAATCAGAAGTGGACCTCACTCTCTCTACCGCACCTTCTGTCTCGACCTCTGAATACTCGGCTATGAAAAGCTAACTTACATTTACTCCTGAGGTTGCACCCACCTGTTGAACCCTCAACAACCACTTAGATTATTATTAGACCCTGCTGGTCATCTATGAACGTTTGAACATCTCGAAGAACAATCTGGCCATGTACTCTTATAATCTCCACCCGGGCACAATCAGAAGAGGGCTGGCCACCCCTCAGAGCCTGGTTCCTCTCTGGGTTTCTTCCTAAGTTCCTGCCTTTCTAAGGAGTTTTTCCTAGCCACCATGTTTATACATCTGCATTGCTTGCTGTTTGGGATTTTAGAATGGGTGTCAGTATGGCACTTTGTGTCACGACTTCCTCCGAAGTCGGTGCCTCTCCTTGTTCGGGCGGCGTTCGGCTTTCTAGCCATCGCCGATCCACCTTTGATTTTTCCTACACACCTGGTTTCAATTCCCTCAGTATTAGACGTGTATTTAACCCTCTGTCCCCCCCCATGTCTGTGTGTGGAATTTTTGTTGTTTCATGTATGTGCACGCTAGACTGGTTTGTGCTGGGTTATGTCAATCCATATTGTGTTTAGTGTTCTTAGTGCCATGTGTTTTGTTCGCCGAAATAAAAGGCTCCTTTGGCTACCCAACTTCTGCTCTCCTGCGCCTGACTCCCTTACAGCCAGTTATGCATACCTAACAAAATTGCACACCTGACCATGGAGTCAGTAGGAGCAGGTACCCCGGTTATAGGAGTCGAGGAGCACGTCAGAGAACACGCGGTGATGCTACAACATCTCGCCGTTGCGATGGACCGCGTCGTTCAGACCATGGACCGCTGGGAGAGACAGAGAGTACCTCCTGCGCCTCCACCAGCACAACAGGGGTTACCACTACTTGTACCCGGTCCCAGTGGGATGCGTCTCGCCCTTCCTAGGGAGTATGATGGGACGGCGGCACGGGGTTTCCTGCTACAGCTGGACTTATTCCTGGGCACCGATTACCCGGCTCCCTCGGGAAGGGAGAGGGTGTCCGTCCTCGCCTCGTGCCTCTCGGGGAGAGCTCTGGAGTGGGCTAACGCCGTGTGGAAAGAAGGAGATGCGGCGTTGGACGACTTCGAGGTGTTCACCCGCCGCTTCTTCGACCACCCTCCCGAGGGTAGAGCGGCGGGTGAACGTCTCTTCCACCTGAGGCAGGGGACGAGGAGCACCCAGGAGTTCGCCCTGGAATTTCGGGCCCTAGCCGCAGGAGCGGGATGGAACGACAGGGCCCTTATCGACCACTACCGCTGCACCCTGCGCGAGGATGTCCGTCGGGAGTTGGCCTGCAGGGATACCACCCTCACCTTCGACCAGCTGGTGGACCTGTCCATTCGGTTGGATAATCTGCTGGTCACCCGCGGACGTCCAGAGAGGGCTCTATTAATTCCCCCTCCGAGCACCACTGCTCCGGTGCCTATGGAGCTGGGAGGTGCTGCGCTCAGGGAGGCCGGAGGAGGGGCTTTCACGTGTACCATCTGACAAAGTGAAAACTTTTATTTTTTTTGTTGCACATTTATAAAAAATTAAACAGAAATACCTTACGTACATAAGTATTCAGACACTTTGCTTGAAATTGAGCTTAGGTGCATCCTGTTTCCCATTGATCAGCCTTGAGATTTTTCTACAACTTGATTGGAGTCCACCTGTGGTAAATTCAATTGATTGGACATGATTTGGAAAGGCACACACCTGTCTATCCAAGGTCACACAGTTGACAGATCTGGGGAAGGGTACCAAAACATTGAAGGTTCCCAAGAACACATTAGCCTTCATCACTCTTAAATGGAAGAAGTTTGGAACCACCAAGTCTCTTCATAGAGCTGGTCGCACGGCCAAACTGAGCAATCGGGGGAGAAGAGCCTTTGTCAGGGAGGTGACAAAGAACCCGATGCTCACTCTTAAAAAGCTCCAGAGTTCCTCTGTGTTCTTGGGGACCTTCAATGCTGCAGAAATGTTTTGATATCCTTCCCGCTCCCTGGACCCCACGGATACCCGAGAGGGACTTAATCCCGACTAAGAGAACACAGGAAATTCCCGCTAGATAGCACTTTAGAAAAAAAGGTGCTATCTAGAACCTAAAAGAGTTCTTTGGCTTTCCCCAAAGGAGAACCATTTGAAGAACCCTTTTGGGTTCCAGGGAGAACCCTTTTGATTTCAGGTAGAACTCTTTGGGGTTAGGCCTCCCGAGTGGCACAGCGGTCTGCGGCACTGCATCACAGTGCTTGAGGCGTCACTACAACCCTGGGTTCGATCCCAGACTGTGTCACAGCCGGCCGGGAGAATTGTCCGGGTTAGGGGAGGGTTTGGCCGGTCAGGATTTTCTTGTCCCATCGCGCTCTAGTTACTCCTTGAGGCGGGCCGGGAGCCTGCAAGATGACTTCGTTTGTCAGTTGTACAGTGTTTCCTCCGACCCATTGGTGCGGCTGGCTTACAGGTTAAGTGAGCAGTGCGGCTTGGCAGGGCCATTGTCTGAGGACTCATGGCTCTCAACCTTCGCCTCTCCCGAGTCCGCATGGGAGTTTCAGCAATGGGACAAGACTGTAACAATCAATTGGATATCACGAAATTGGGGAGACAAAGGGGTAAAATTATCAAAAATAATTTCAAAAATAATTCTTTGGGGTTCCATGTAGAACCTTTTCCACAGAGGGTTATACATGAAACCCAAAGGGGTTCTACTTGGAGCTAAGAAGGGTTCTATATGAAACCCAAAGGGGTTCTCCTATGAGGACAGCCGAAGAACCCTTTTGGACCCATTCTTTCTTAGTGTGGCCTCTTCACAGAGGACAATGGTGCTCCTCTATTCTAGCTTCCTCTCCTAGAAGCCTGTCTATCATCAGCAGAGACTCCTAACCGTGCGGATGTTTGGCTTAATCCTAATCCTGGGTACCACAGGAAGATGTCCTTGTATGGCCTGGAGAACCAGCCAGGGCTGGTAGATGTGGAGAACCAGAGAGAGATGGGGAAGTGCTCCTGGAGGAGGGTACAATGGAGAATGAGGTGGAGAATGAGGCGGAAGATGGTTTGTCAAATGATTGCCTCGTCTGGTTCACCAACTACTTCTCAGATAGAGTTCAGTGTGTCAAATCGGAGGGCCCTGTTATCCAGACCTCTGGCAGTCTCTATGGTGGTGCCACAGGGTTCAATCCTCGGGCCGACTCTTTTTTCTGTATACATCAACGGTGTTGCTCTTGCTGCTGGTAATTCTCTGATCCACCACTACGCAGACAACAACATTCTGTATTCTTCTGGCCCTTCTTTGGACACTGTGTCAACTAACCTCCAGACGAGCTTCAATGCCATACAACTCTCTTTTAGTGGCCTCCAACTGCTCTTAAATGCAAGTAAAACTAAATGCATGATCTTCAACCGATCGCTACCCACACCTGCCTGCCCGTCCAGCATCACTACTCTGGACGGTTCTGACTTAGAATATGTGGACAACTACAAATACCTAGGTGTCTGGTTTGACATTAAACTCTCCTTTCTGACTCAAATGAAGCATCTCCAATCTAAAATTTCGCAACAAAGCCTCCTTCAATCATGCTGCCAAACATACCCTCGTAAAACTGACTATCCTACCAATTCTTGACTTTGGCGATGTCATTTACAAAATAGCCTCCAACACTCTACTCAGCAAATTGGATGCAGTCTGTCACAGTGCAATCCGTTTTGTCACCAAAGCCCCATATACTACCCACCACTGCGACCTGTATGCTCTCGTTGGCTGGCCCTCGTTACATATTTGTCGCCAAACCCCTGGCTCCAGGTCATCTATTAGTCTTTGCTAGGTAAAGCTCCGCCTTATCTCAGCTCACTTGACACCATAGCAGCACCCACCTGTAGCACGCGCTCCAGCAGGTATATTTCACTGGTCATCCCCAAAGCCAATTGCTCCTTTGGCCGCCTTTCCTTCCAGTTCTCTGCTGCCAATGACAGGAACAAACTGCAAAAATCACTGAAGCTCGAGACTCATATCTCCCTCACTAGCTTTAAGCACCAGCTGTCAGAGCAGCTCACAGATCACTGCACCTGTACGTAGCCCATCTGTGAATAGTTCATCCAACTACCTCATCCCCATATTGTTATTTTATTTATTTTGCTCCTTTGCACCCCAGTATCTCTACTTGCACACTCATCTTCTGCACATTTATCACTCCAGTGTTTAATTGCTATATTGTAATTATTTAGCCACTGTGGCCTATTTATTGCCTTACCTACCTTATCCTACCTCATTTGCACACACTGTATGTAGACTTTTTCTATTGTATTATTGACTATATGTTTGTTATTCCATGTGTAACTCTGTGTTGTTTGTGTCGCACTGCTTTGATTTATCTTGGCCAGGTCACAGTTGTAAATGAGAACTTGTTCTCAAATAGCCTACCTGGTTAAATAAAGGTGAAATTAAAAAATGAATAAAAAGTGAAGCGATTACAAGGGATGAGGTCACTGCAGAGAGCCACGCCCTCCCCTGTCTCCTCGGTCAGTCCCTGCCTCTGTCATCGTTCTCACCATGAGGAGTTGGCTGTCCTCCTCAGTGTCTGGAGGGAGGGCCTGGGTGAGGGGGACGCCAAGCTGCTGCATGCCACCTATGACAGGCTGCTGCTGCAGGACAATGGCTTCAGCTGTCTCAGTGACACTCTCTGGGTTCCCCCTCATAACACATCAAATGAAATGTTATTTGTCACATGCGCCGAATACAACAGGTGTAGACCTTACAGTGAAATGCTTACTCACAAGCCCTTAACCAACAATGCAGTTAAGAAAAATACCTAAAAAACTAAGAAATAAAGTAACAAATAATTAAAGAGCAGCAGTATAATAACAATAGTGAGGCTATATACAGGGGGTACCAATACAGAGTCAATGTGCGGGGGCACCGGTTAGTTGAGGTAATTGAGGCAATATGTACATGTAGGTAGAGTTAAAGTGACTATGCATAGATAATTACAGACAGTAGCAGCAGCGTGAAAGAGAGAGGGGGGGTGGTGCAAGTAGTCTGGGTAGCCATTTTATTAGATGTTCAGTAGTCTTATGGCTTGGGGGTAGAAGCTACTCAGAAGCCTCTTGGACCTAGACGTGGCCCTCTGGTATCGCTTGCCGTGCGGTAACAGAGACAACAGTCCACGACCATGGTGGCAGGAGTCCTCGACAACATTTTGGGCCCTCCTCTGACACCGCCTGGCATATCCTTTACTAAAGAGCTGTTATTAACATACTGTCACTGGGGTGGGACTGTTATTAGGGGTTCAAGCAGCAAAGAAAAAGCAAATTCCCATGAGATGGTAAGGCCTAGGAGTTTGCAACCTTGCATGATGGTAAAGGGCCAAAGGCCACACCCTCTCGTGGAATAGCATGACAATTGGCCACATGGTGGCGCTATGACAAGCAATACAAAATGCTAACTTTAAAATAATAATAATTTAAAAGAGTTCCTGACATAACCACACACATTACCTGCACCAGGGGTGGGCTCTGTGTTCCTCTCCTTTAGCATTTAAAAGTACCGGGTGGGGTATGAAAATACCTTGACCTGGAAAGATGGTTTGTTGTGCAAACATGTACATGATGAGTTATGTGTACATGAGAGCTAATGGCGATGTATTCAGTTTGTGTCAAGCCTTTTACTGGGTTCTTATGGTAATTGTTTTCTCAGGTAGTTTTTTTTAAGACAGAGTGGAACTGTATATTTATAATTGATTTATTACATATTTTTGATAAGTTCACTCTCACACACAAACAAACACTGTGATTGATGAATGAGTCTCAATGCAGTTCTATTGTTTTATTACATGCTCTTAAATATTAATGCTAAAAGTAACAGTTTGAAGTGAAAGGATACAATAAACTGACATTTGTGTGTTCTTATTATGCATTATTTTCAGTTGTGGTTTATTACCTCCCTCCTGGTTAGGTTGTGGTTCATTTGTTATTATTTTTTCAGAAGTAAAGCAAATAAGACAATATAAAGCTAAGACTACAGAGTGAGGTCACATAAAAAAATAATAAAGCCAGAATGCTAGATTATAGAGCTGGCTAAAATTGTATAATGATGTCTGCTTTGTTGCTGTTGCTATGTATTGTACATCAACAAATCTGATTCTGATCAGTCACAAAAACAAATATAAAAATGTGGCTTCAAGCCAAATATATTTAGTATGTTCTTTTAGCATCACTATATTATTCTAACAATGAACAATCGTTCCTTATGTTTGACTCCACAAGCCATATCAATCATAACTCCATTTATATATAGTGTGTAGATACAGCTCTCCAATAAATCATTGAACAAATTATATGCAAGCTCAAATATGGTTAGACACATCATTAGGGGTCAGGATAGTCAAGTTCCCTCTAGCATTCTGGTCTGCCTCGATGGCTTCGAAAAGAGCCTTGAAGTTTCCTGCACCAAAGCCCTTGGAAGAGTACAAAGACATGTTTTTACATCGTTTTCAGTCTAAATGTAGACCTGCACATCCACCTTTATCATCACTACATACTGCAAATAGATTTTTCAATAAACTAAGAAATCTCATATTCTTAAAATCATAATGGTTTTATATCATTTCATTGGTAATGCTCTATGATATCTCATGCGAATGGTATCACTAGCCACTTTAAACTATGCCACTTTCTGTTTACATACCCTACATTACTCATCTCATATGTATAGACTGTACACTATACCATCTACTGCATCTTGCCTATGCCGTTCTGTACCATCACTCCTTTATATATCTTTATGTACATATTCTTTATCCCTTTACACTTGTGTGTATAAGGTAGTAGTTGTGGAATTGTTAGGTTAGATTACTTGTTGGTTATTACTGCATTGTCGGAACTAGAAGCACAAGCATTTCGCTACACTCGCATTAACATCTGCTAACCATGTGTATGTGACAAATAAAATGTTATTTTATTTTATTTGCTACTCTCACCTGATGGTTGTGTCTCTGAATGACCTCCAGGAACACCGTGGGACGGTCCTGAACAGGCTTGGTGAAGATCTGGAGCAGGTAGCCATTGTCATCAAAATCCACTAAGATCTTCAGCTCCTGTCAAAGCAACAGGACATAAAAGTGCTTATCAGGCTGAATAGCTAAGAACCGAGCATGGAACTTCAAATTAACTGATTGTAATTGCCATCATTATGCATTTAACTATCAGGTATTTGGATAAATTAAATATAATAAATAATTGGAAAATGTATTCAAACAGCAGGGAAAGTTGTGTCTCTGACCTCCAGAATGTCCAGGTCCTCAGTGATCCTGACTTGGGAGTGTTGGAGATTCTTTCTCAGCAGCTGGTAGTAGGTGTCTGGCACACACATGAACTCCATGCCACGCTCCTTCAGGTTACGGATCTACAACAAGGAGAATACACTAACCACACCAAGCTTTCATCTTCCATTGATGTGTATATAATAGTGACCAGGTTGAGCTTAGCCTTTATTTGTGAAAAGACTTACTGCAGTGATGATGTCTGATGTGTTCATGGCAATGTGCTGGACACCTGGGCCACCGTAGTATTCCACATACTCCTGTTAAATCCAGTGAGTTTAGCAAGGTACAAGCTCTACACTTGACTTTTTTGTAATGCTAAGTTTCTTAATGGTACAGTACTAAATATATGTGTATGGAGGACATTGGTATGTATTTGTTACATAAGTAAATACCTCTTGATATACTTAATATATTATATATTGAATAACAAGGCATATGACTTGCCTGGATCTGGGACTTGCGTTTGCCCATGGCTGGCTCATTAATGGGCATTTTCACTGTCTCTTCATAATTGGCCACAACGATGGAGCGCAGTGCACTGAAATCTGTCTGCAGCTGCTTGTCATCCACCGACCAGAACCGGTGGAAGAGCAGGTTCTTCTGGTACCTATGGAAACAGAACCTACTACTCAGGAATCTTTGTGTGTTGAATGGATAGGTGAGAGACTACACTTTATCTATCCCTCGGCCCTAATCCCTGGGCCTTCCCTTTAGAGATCAAACCCATCCCTGTTTTTCATCTCAGAGCTGCATGGTGGACCTCTAATTGACTCCAGATGTGGGGAGCCCCAGGGACCCAGCTCAAAAACTGCTAAGTAATATTAGTCCCTGACCTATGCCAAACAGCCTGGGTTACGTAATACTGACACATCCCCATCCACCCATCTAACCACCAACCTAACCACTGCTGTATGGAGAAACGTGAAGAGCAGTCAATTTGGCTTTACTTGCATTGGATGGAAAACATTCTAGAGAATGTCAAGTGATCCCTAAAATGTTGTCTATAGGCTGCTGTTTTTTTATATTGCAATTAGTGTGTGGTAGAGTTTTTTTAATCGAAGAGGAAACTGATATCCATGGATGTTTTTGTCTGGAACAAAATGTACTGGCCAGGATGTGTAATAGTAGGGCAGCAGGTAGCCTAGCGGTTAAGAGCGTTGGGCAAGTAACCGAAAGGTCACTGGTACAAATCCATGACTAGGTGAAAAATCTGTTGATGTGTCCTGGAGCAAGGCACTTAACCCTAATTGCTCCTGTAAGTCACTCTGGATAAGACCATCTGCTAAATGACTCAAATGTAAATGTTGTAAATCCTCTAATCT
Source organism: Salvelinus fontinalis (assembly GCF_029448725.1). NCBI lineage: Eukaryota > Metazoa > Chordata > Actinopteri > Salmoniformes > Salmonidae > Salvelinus > Salvelinus fontinalis. The sequence continues at coordinate 12,828,021 of NC_074692.1, forward strand.
AGACCTAGACAATGCCTTACCATTCCACCACAGGCACCATCTCATCATCCGGCTGGTTCCCCACAACATGGTCAATGAAGTTCAGTAATCCACTGGGTCTGTAATGTTAGATAAGGGTTCACAGTGACGCCAACTGCTTAACTGAAACAGTCATTCAAACTCGTTTACAATGATCTATAAAAGTTACTCTCATCTCTAACACCAGGTAAAATTGCTCGTACTCACAGCTTGGCCAACAAGGGGTCCCGGTGGAGAGGAGGATGGAACCCTGGGAGGAAAAGCCCTTTGTAGGCTGTCCTCTCCACAAATGTGTGTGTGGTGTCCCCATACTATAGTGATATAAGAGAAAATCCCAAATCTAGAGCATACTGTAAATCTACTTTCCTCTGCTCAGTTTCAGCAGATGTTGACTGACTTACCGTCTGGAGAACAGCTAGCTTTACCCTGCCATAATTGTCCTCCAATACATACGGCTCTTTCACTATGATGGCACCACGCTCTCTGGCTTTCTAAAGAGTATAATAAACAGATAAACATATGCACATATGATAAAGATCCAGGAAGATTCAAATAATTATCCTATGGCTATGTGTCTTTTCAATAAATCCAAGAAAAATATTGCAATCCTTAATAATATTTTCAACCCATCTCATTAGGAAAGAAGCATTCTCCTCATTCCAGAAAAAGCTGATATTTTGGTTTAAATAGCAAGCATGCTTTGGTACCTGCACAAGGTAATCACAGTTCTCCACAGTGAATGCAATGTCCCTGGCTCCATCCCCATGCTTCACCAAGTGCTCCCCCATTTCTGAATAAGGGAGATGGACAAAAGTGCAGTATATTAAAATCAAAGTGAGTGAAGTAGCACACTAGTCAGTGACAACCAATCTCATCATATTTAACCATATGAACAGTGACGTTTTTGTCATACTGTACCTTTGTTTCCAGGATTGAGGGCGGACGCGAAAACATACATAATCTGGGAAAGACAAAAAGCCCAAAAGTTACATGATGGACAACCACGGAACTTCCATCACTTGTAACAAGTTACGATCTATTATTAACATGTGCCATAATTAATTCGGAATGCTGCAATGCTCTGCTCACCTTGCCTTGTTTGACCACATGAGACACCACATCACGGCAGCCTGTCTCTAAACCCTGGTAGGCCAACGGTTCAAATCCAAGCTTGTTACAATAGTAAGATGCTGCCTGTTGAAACAGAAGAAAAAACACCTTTTGGCACTCACAACCAAACACTTGTACATTTACTGTTTAGGCACATAACCATAATTTCATAATTACAATTTCTATACAGTGTGTTGTTGTACTGTAAAAGACTGGTGTGCTGGGAGCGCCACCCCCTGGTGATGGAGTGGAAAAGCGTCTGGATCAAATTAGAGGATGATGGGGTCTACTCTGAGGTTTCATGCCTATTGCCCCTCCACCCCTTAAAAGAGCCAATAGCCATCCCCCTCAGTGAATAGTCCTCTAACTTTGAGATTGTTCAGGAAAAATGTAACAACATGCAAAACAATTGAAAATCAGCATATGAGCTTCATACCTGTTTGGCATTTCCAACCCAGAATGTGATGTGGTCGAAACAGATGAACTTGCCATGGTCGTGCTTCGAACAAAACCAGAACAATTTAATACTGGTATGTGAGGGGGATACATCTAGCATACATCAGTCCATATGACAGCAATTAGAAAATATTAAATGTAAGAGAACGATTATGCATATTTAAACATATTGGTAGTCTAGTTACACTTTTTAAATCATACTTTGAACTAGTTAAAAGACATATCCATAAAAAATAATTGTGTGTTCATTAAAATATCTATTCACGAAGAGTATTAATTGAAGGACTTACATGTTCACCTCTGTCTGTGTAGGTAGTCTAAATAGATACAAAACTACACATCAGCATAACGTTTAAGATCATCATTCCAATGGCTAATAAATCTTGGAATGTGAAATTGTAATTATAAATTGAATAACAACTGACAAATCACAACTGACAAATGTATCTAAATAATAAAAATGTAACAATTTTCGAATGAATATATATTTTCTCTTACCATCTTGTACCCTTAGGCTTTCAACTGCTTGAAAATAAACTCAGTACAATAAAGGAAAGCATTTAAACGTTCAGAATGAAGTTCGAAGTTCCACGCCCCGCCGCTGTTCGAGGAGGAGAGTACACTGAAGTATACGGAGATATATAGAGAGAGAGGTTACACAATAATTTATCATCCAAATATATATGTTAAAAAAATACAAGTAATGGTACGCTTGACTCTACGCTTGGAATACATTTCATACTATAAGTTTATCTAAGGTGCATCACATAAATTAGGTGCATACATCACATATAACAAAAAGTGATATGCGAAAAAAAATACACTTAACATCTCTTCTCAAATACCGGAAAAGTTATATTAAAAACTAAATTGTTATTTATTTTTAAAATGAAACTATGCAAAGACAGAAAATGCACTCACAATCTTTTCTAGTCAGGCCATGTGTTTGTATTTAGTCTCGAGAGGAGGTTCGCTCGTGCAGGTTTCCTATTGGCTGTTTATTTGGACATATGTATGGAGCATTCGCCACAATTTTGAAATTGTAGAAACAAACTATTGGTAGGCTTCAATAGTCTCCCCTCCCCCTCTTCATAATTAGTCATCTGTTAATGTATGACAATATTTTATACCTTCTGTATCATTCTTTACAAATCCTTCATCATCAACATTTGTATGAGCATGGTTATTCCAGAGGTTTTTAATTGATCTATTGTTGTGTGTGAATGACAATGTTGCCTGATGTACTTTTGCCCAATGTGACAATATTGACAGCCCTCCCGACTGATTTACATAGTAGTGAATATGATACATTACTACACTAGAGCTCATTTCCTCAATTGAACTAGTAGTCTGTGTCTTATGAAAGTGATGTCAACAAATTGGTTAAATTCCTGCATAAATGAGTAAAGCATGTGTCCCTAGTGTGGAAATGGAACAGAAAGGCTGCCGAAAAGCTAATTATTCCTAAAGAAGAAGATATTTGACAGATTGTACTGCAGAAAGAAACACCTCTCGAGCTATTCTTTGCTTCTTAGATTTTAAGCGGCTTAAGTTTGACAGCCTCAACAGCATCAACACAACAATAGGTTGTACCTTGTCACAGTGGTCATTAGATATGTGTGTGTCCTTATGTTCCAATGGGAGTGAATAAGATGAAATCAATCAACGAACGCAATGCATTTCATAACCCTGTAATTTCCCTCAAACACAGGGTCTTTACACTGACTGACCCCCTGTATTCATAAGTGACACTTTACCATGCAAGACTATCACATGAACGCTCTCTGGTGTAACAATATATACCCAGATATTCTGTAAAACACAGATACTGTTTGTAGAACAGATATTGTTCTATCAACTCTCTTTTAGCACCACAGACTAATGAAAGTGCAATGTCACAGTAATGAGCATTTGACACCCTCCTTCAGCAACTGTCCCTGATGAGGTTTGTTTATCTCGCTGTTACCAGGGGACTTTTTGCTGTCAAGAGACGCAATTAGAGACAATAAATGAAGATGGTGCTGCTTATACAACAGTGTGATGTTGGAGTGGTAGACGGTTGATCTTTACATTCTGTATATTAAAAGAAAGTATGATTATTCATGGTCTAGACACAAGCTATTAGAAAATACAAAAGTGATTGTACACTATAAACACAAAGGCCTGTGAAAACGGTTTGTAAGAACTATTCATATAACTGAATATGAGGCAGATTGCAGTGTATTCCCATGACAAATAGCACCCTTAGGGGAAAAAAGCAACACCTCAGGCAATTAAGACCCTCCTAGTTGCAGGGCTTACAGAACAGTGTATAGTCACAGAGTTTACAGATCACTACTCAGTGCGGAAAAACAATACAGCAGCACGGACCAAGCAGAAAGTTGAGGGATAACAATGAGTGAGTTATCTTTATATAAACCACCACAGCAACTGGATGCAGGGACACCAGGAGAACAGGATGGAAAAGAGTCTCTTGACAAAGCAGTGGACATTTCTCAACCCATCTCTCTCCTGATTAATTCTGTCAGTCTCAGTGACGAAAGCGCGGAGGACCGCATCCCTGCAGAGAGGACAACTCAAACAAAGATGCAGTCTGTTTTCCAGCAGGTGCGCAAGCAAGTCAAATCACAGGTGGGCATGAACGTCCCAAGGAACGGCATTCTGGAAATAGTTCAGATGGTCAAAAGCAGAGAGCTGGAGATGGCAACGGTGAACGTCCCAAAAAACACAGAGAAAGCAGGTGCAGAGATTTTGGAAGACAAGCTTACCGGTGAGATGGATGTCAAAAGGGAGGAGCTTATAGCGGTTTTTCAACATGAGCTGGAGGCCAGTAATGAGGCACTGAGGGAGGAGTTTAAAGAGCAGATCACCCAACTGCAGATAGAAATGCAAGCCTACACAGACCAGGCTCTGAAGAGTCTTGAGTCCAAGGTGCCGAACAGGCAAACATACTCCCACAGTATACTCCAGCGGATGTATCAAGCAGAGCAGTCAGAGACCAGGAATCTTGAGAAGAAGAAGAAGTCTCCAGCAGCACCCTTACTGGGCTCTGGTAAGACCAGAGTTCTAAGCCGAACCATGACAACTCTCACCCCGAAGACATGTCCCCCTATAGTCCTCGGGCCTCGCTCTAAATCAGAGACCTTGAGCTCCTCGAGGGATAACAGTTCTCTGCCTCACTTCAAGGATCCACACTTCCATGTTCTCTCTTTTCGGAGCCCCAAGTACCATCAGTCCTGTGGACCTCTGCCACCTAGCTGCCCCCCACGTCTCAATTGCAAAAAGCCTCTCCGCACCAAAGCTCAGACAGGAAACTCAAACAGTTAATTGCATTGAATTGGATCAAATGTAATTGCTGACACCGAGATAATAGATTGACCCAAAAGGAATTTGGGGAGTTGTCATAGGCTACATGTTACCTTCTCATAAGATGCCTTATCTGAAGTCAGTGCAGCCAGCCACACAGACATGCTGAGTTGGAGGCTCAAAATCAGGTGGGATGCTGTTGTTTACATGATATTTTCACATTAAGTGAAATACTACTTTTACTTCTGTTCCATATTAACTATATGGCTATGTTAGATCTGTTAATATTTTCAGTCTTTTTTATTTCTAATTCTTAACTTGTTTTAAGAGGTACCTCCTGAAAGGGCTGCAACAATTTAATCCCCCTCGGTTTGGCCAATAAAATCAGCTAATAGAAACGGGGTGAATTTCTAACTACTTTGTTTCAAAAACCCATGTTTCAATCATATAAATAGTTCACATGGTATATGATTGTATGGAAAGATAACATAAATAAAACAACCCTGCACTAGGATCACAGCTGAGATTTACAATATGCTTCACAAATCACACTGAAAACTTCTCTCTAGTCTAGAGCCTCCAAAGAACCATGCTCAAGATTGCAGTAAACAATTGTATTATTGCGAAGGATACAGTGAAATGTAACTTTAAAAAGTGATACAGAATGTTAAATAGTGGGCGGCAGGTAGCCTAGCAGTTAAGAACATTGGGCCAGTAACCGAAAGGTCACTGGTTTGAATCCCAAGCCGATTAGGTGAAAAATGTGTCGATGTGCCCTTGAGCAAGGCACTTAACCCTAATTGCTCCTGTAGGGTGTTGCGGTCGCCAAACTACCTGCCCTCCAGGGCACCCAATGTCACAGGAAGGCCAAAAGGATCATCAAGGACAACAACCACCCGAGCCACTGCCTGTCCACCTCGCTATCATCCAGAAGGCGAGGTCAGTACAGGTGCATCAAAGCTGGGACCGAGAGACTGAAAATCAGCTTCTATCTCAAGGTCATCAGACTGTTAAATAGCCATCACTAGCACATTAGAGGCTGCTGCCTATATACATAGACTTGAAATCACTGGCCACTTTAATAAGTGGAACACTAGTCACTTTAATAATGTTTACATGTCTTGCATTACTCATCTCATATGTTTATACTGTACTCATGTGTTTATACTGTATTCTATCCTATTCTACTGTATCTTAGTCTATGCCACTCTGACATTGCTCATCCATATATTTATATATTCTTAATTCCATTCCTTTACTTAGATTTCTGTGTATTGGGTAATGTTGTGAAATTGTTAGATATTACTTGTTATTACTGCACTGTCGGAGCTAGAAACACAAGCAGTTCGCTAGAACCACAATCAAATCTGCTAAAACACGTGTATGTGACCAATAAAATGTGATTTGATTTGGATAAGAGTGTCTGCTAAATTACTAAAATGTAAATGACAAAATGAAATATCTGCATAATTGAGTGAGACTAGAGAACTGGATGTGAACTCAAACTCTACTCCTCAGGGGTCTGGGTTGAACCTCAAAATGAGTCAAATAAGACTGTAACACTTCAATATCATTAGAACAATACACTTCACAAGGTGAATAATAAACAGGGATACCCGTTGCTCCCTCACTGCTTTGCATCCTTGTGTTCAAGTGCAGCTACACGTCACATTTAGAATTTTGAGTAACAACTGAGCATACTTGATTGATGGAGTTTTTAGGCTGCAACAGATGTCAGAGGGAAAAGAAGACGTACAAATGAGGGGATGGCACTGGATGATCGGGTCGTAGGGCCGTAGTGAACATATTGTACTACAACAAGAAACATGTAATAAAGACGAACACAAATTAATAAAGGTTCATATGACAGCATGAAATGACTGATGCAATCTATAAGTGATTAACAGGTGCTGTGAATTGCAGGGGTTTTGTAAATTATGTTGTGTATGATCATTGTTTAAATATATTTATACAAATACCTGATCATGAGAGATGACAATGGCTACTTCAAACATAGACCAATCAACAACTGTAGCACAAGGGGGCGTCACACCTCAGAGGTATTGATCAATTGAGTCAGGTTGTTTTTAGGTAGAAGGTTCATCAGTGGTAAAGGACTGATGGTGGACGATTTTCCAAAAGAAACCCAGAAAACACCAAAAAAACATAACATGTCATTTAAAATATGTGTAACGGTAGTCCTCCTCCTCTTCAACCGAAAAGGAGGAGTAGTGATTGAACCAAGGCGCAGCGGGTTGTGAATACATAATTTATTTAAAAAAGACGAAAACACGAACTTCACTATAAACTAACAAAACAACAAACGGAGTAGACAGACCTGGACGACGAACTTACATTAAACACGAAGAACGCACGAACAGGGAAAATAGACTACACAAAATGACGATGTAAAAACAAACCGAACAGTCCCGTATGGTGCGACAAACACTGACACAGGAGACAACCACCCACAACGAACACTGTGAAACAACCTACCTAAATATGACTCTCAATTAAAGGAACGCCAAACACCTGCCTCTAATTAAGAGCCATACCAGGCAACCCTTAAACCAACATAGAAACAGAAAACATAGAATGCCCACCCAAACTCACGTCCTGACCAACTAACACATACAACAAACTAACAGAAATAGGTCAGGATCGTGACATAACCTCCCCCTTAAGGTGCGAACTCCGGGCACACCAGCACAAAGTCTAGGGGAGGGTCTGGGTGGGCATCTGACCACGGTGGTGGCTCAGGCTCAGGGCGAGGTCCCCATCCCACCATAGTCAATCCCAGCTTACATCTCCCCCTACAAATGACCACCCTCATATTACACCCACTTAATCCTTTGGGTAACATCGAGACACGGGGCAGCACCGGGATAGAGGGATAGCTCAGGACAGAGGGATAGCTCAGGACAGAGGGATAGCTCAGGACAGAGGGATAGCTCAGGATAGAGGGGCAGTTCTGGATAAATAGCCGCTCTGGGCTGAGGGACATCTCATGACTGGCTGACGGCTCTGGACGCTCATGGCTGGCTGACGGCTCTGGACGCTCATGGCTGGCTGACGGCTCTGGACGCTCATGGCTGGCTGACGGCTCTGGACGCTCATGGCTGGCTGACGGCTCTGGACGCTCATGGCTGGCTGACGGCTCTGGACGCTCATGGCTGGCTGACGGTTCTGGACGCTCATGGCTGGCTGACGGCTCTGGACGCTCATGTCTGGTTGGCGGCTCTGGCAGATCCTGTCTGGTTGGCGGCGCTGGCAGATCCTGTCTGGTTGGCGGCCCTGGCAGATCCTGTCTGGTTGGCGGCCCTGGCAGATCCTGTCTGGTTGGCGGCTCTGGCAGATCCTGACTGACGAATGGCTCTAGCGGCTCCTGACTGACTAACGGCTCTGACGGCTCGGGACAGACGGGCGGCTCTAATGGCTCGGGACAGACGGATGGCTCAGACGGCGCTGGGGAGACGGATGGCTCAGATGGCGCTGGGGAGACGGATGGCTCAGATGGCGCTGAGGAGACGGATGGCTCAGATGGCGCTGCGGAGACGGATGGCTCAGATGGCGCTGCGGAGATGGATGGCTCAGATGGCGCTGCAGAGACGGATGGCTCAGACTGATCCTGTCTGGCGGAAGGCTTTGGCTGCTCCTGTCTGGCGGAAGGCTCTGTAGGCTCATGGCAGACGGGCAGTTCATGCGGCGCTTGGCAGACGGACAGTTCAGGCGCCGTTGGGCAGACGGCAGACTCTTGCCGGCTGAGACGCACTGTAGGCCTGGTGCGTGGTGCCGGAACTGGAGGCACCGGACTGGAGACACGCACTTCAAGCCTAGTGCGGGGAGCAGGGACAGGGCACACTGGACTCTCAAAGCATACTATATGCCTGGTGCGTGGTACCGGCACTGGTGGCACCGGGCTGAGTGCACGCACATCAGGACGAGTACGGGGAGAAGGAACAGTGTGTACAGGGCTCTGGAGACGCACAGGTGGCTTAGTGCGTGGTGCCGGAACTGGAGGCACCGGACTGGAGACACGCACCATAGAGAGAGTGCGTGGAGGAGGAACAGTGCTCTGAAAACGCACTGGAAGCCTGGTGCGTGGTGTAGGCACTGGTGGTACTGGGCTGGGGCGGGGAGGTAGCGCCGGAAATACCGGACCGTGCAGGCGTATTGGCTCCCTTGAGCACTGAGCCTGCCCAACCTTACCTGGCTGAATGCTCCCCGTCGCCCGACCAGTGCGGGGAGGTGGAATAACCCGCACCGGGCTATGTAGGCGAACCGGGGACACCATGCGTAAGGCTGGTGCCATGTAAGCCGGCCCAAGGAGACGTACTGGTGGCCAGATATGTAGAGCCGGCTTCATGGCGCTTGGCTCAATGCTCCATCTAGCCCTACCATTGCGGGGAGGTGGAATAACCCGCACTGGGCTATGCACACGTACAGGAGACACCGTGCGCTCTACTGCGTAACACGGCGTCTGCCCGTACTCCCGCTCTCCACGGTTAGCCTGGGAAGTGGGCGCAGGTCTCCTACCTGCCCTTGGCCCACTACCTCTTAGCCACCCCCAAGAAATTTTTGGGTGGTACTCACGGGCTTTTCGGGCTTCCGTGCTAGACGCGTCCCCTCATAATGCCGGTTCCCTTCTCCGGTTGCCTCTGCTCTCCTCAGTGCCTCCAGCTGTTCCCATGGGAGGCGATCCCTTCCAGCCAGGATCTCCTCCCATGTGTAGCAACCTTTACCGTCCAAAACATCGTCCCAAGTCCATTCCTCCTTCTTGCGCTGTCCCTTCCTCCGATTACACCACTGCTTGATTCTGGATTGGTGGGTGGTTCTGTAACGGTAGTCCTCCTCTTCAACCGAAAAGGAGGAGTAGTGATTGAACCAAGGCGCAGCGGGTTGTGAATACATAATTTATTTAAAAAAAACGAAAACACGAACTTCACTATAAACTAACAAAACAACAAACGGAGTAGACAGACCTGGACGACGAACTTACATTAAACACAAAGAACGCACGAACAGGGAAAATAGACTACACAAAATGACGATGTAAAAACAAACCGAACAGTCCCGTATGGTGCGACTGACACAGGAGACAACCACCCACAACGAACACTGTGAAACAACCTACCTAAATATGACTCTCAATTAGAGGAACGCCAAACACCTGCCTCTAATTAAGAGCCATACCAGGCAACCCTTAAACCAACATAGAAACAGAAAACATAGAATGCCCACCCAAACTCACGTCCTGACCAACTAACACATACAACAAACTAACAGAAATAGGTCAGGAACGTGACAATATGATTTATTGGGTTTACATTAATAAATTAATAAGAGCAGCATTGAAAAAAAAGCATGTGAAGATAATAACCCTGCTTCCAAAAAAACAAGATCAATATTCTGGCAGAAACTCCTGGATGCCTGCTTGTTCTTTAAAAGTGCTTTCCCCACCATCTTAAATAAGCATGCCCCGTTCATAAAATGTAGAACTAAGAACAGATATAGCCCTTGGTTCACTCCAGACTTGCCTGCCCTTAACCAGCACTAAAACATTCTGCGGTGTACTGCATTAGCATCGAATAGCCCCCGCGATATGCAACTTTTCAGGGAAGTCAGGAACCAATATACAGTCAGTTAGGAAAGCTAAGGCTAGCTTTATCAAACAGAAGTTGACATCTTGTAGCACTAATTCCAAAAAGTTTTGGGACACTGTAAAGTCCGTGGAGAATAAGAGCACCTCCTCCCAGCTGCTCACTGCACTGAGGCTAGGAAACACTGTCACTACCGATAAATCTACGATAATCAAGAATTTCAATAAGCATTTTTCTATGGCTGGCCATGCTTTCCACCTGGCTCACCCTACTCTGGCCAACAGCTCTGCACCCCCGCTGCAACTTGCCCAAGCCCCCCCCCTTCTTCTCCCTCAGCCAAATCCAGATAGCTGATGTTCTGAAAGACCTGCAAAATCTGGATCCATACAAATCAGCTGGGCTAGACAATCTGGACCCAGTGCATCTCCCCAGCCCGGTACGTCCTGTGCCAGCTCCACGTACCAGGCCTCCAGCGACGGTCTGCAGTCCAGAGCCTCCAGCGACGGTCTGCGACCCGAGGCCTCCAGTGAAGATCCATGGCCCGAAGCCTCCAGTGACAATCCACGGCCCGGAGCCTCCAGGGACGATCCACGGTCCGGAGCCTCCAGCGACGGTTCCCGGTCTGGAGCCTCCAGCGACGGTTCCCGGTCCGGAGCCTTCAGTGAGGGTTCCCAGTCCGGCGTTCCCGGCGACGATCTACAGTCCGGAGTCCCCGGCGATGATATATGGTCTGGTTCCTCCGGCGACGATCCACGGTCCGGTTCCTCCGTCGACGATCTACGGGCCGGAGCTTCCGGCGACGATCCACGGTCCGGTTCCTCCGGCGACGATCCAAGGTCCGGAGTCCCCGGCGACGATCTACGGTCTGGACCCTCCGACGACGATCCACGGTCCAGCGCTTCCGGCGCCGATACCCGCACCAGAGGCGCCACCAAAGCTGGCGGATCCGCGTGTGGAGCGGGGTCTACATCCCGCACCGGAGCCGCCACCGCCACTATCACGCCTTGACCTTAGAGACCTTTTATTTCTCTTTTGGTTAGGTCAGGGTGTGACTAGGGTGGGTAGTCTTGTTTTTCCTTTTCTATGTTGGCCTGGTATGGTTCCCAATCAGAGGCAGCTGTTTATCGTTGTCTCTGATTGGGGATCATATTTAGGCAGCCTTTTCCCACCTGTTGTTTGTGGGATCTTGTTGTTGTGTAGTGCCTGTGATCACCGCATTTACTTCACGTTTCGTTTGTTCTGTATTGTTTTTGGTGAGTTTCATTTATTAAAACATGTGGAACTCTATGCACGCTGCGCCTTGGTCCATTTATTCCAAAGAACGTGACACCGGGTGTCAATGTGTAGTTCATACATGCAGAATTACTGTCTTACCTCAATTGGACACGAAATCCCTAGTTTGAAAGTGATTGTTTTCTGGAAGCTGTGTGGCGTATTGCATGTAAAGAGTGCAGTCACCTTTCAATCCACTGTTCTGAAGCTCATTGTTCCATTTTCTGAATGTCTCTGTTCTAAAGTGCAGTACTCCACAAAAAAATGTATAGATTGTTAAGCAGCTTTAATCCATCTCAAACAGTCACTTGTGGATAGTTAAAGAGACTTTTCGGAAGATTGCATACTTTTTAGACAGTAGTTCTGAAAGTAGCGCTCAAGAGAGAAATGGGTCCCTGAAATGATGTACTATGTCATATATGTGCAGTATGTCATTGATCTCTCTTGGGCCCGCCCTGCAACCTCATTGGATAACGCTGGGCCGGCCTTCTTTCACTGTGCAACTTGTCAATGTGCATTTTGGACAATGTTCTGGTCTTATATTTGATGAGGTCGAAGCACTTCTGACACCTTGATATGTATTGCACAGCTGAGCACAAACAAATGGCTCAGCTTCAAAATGTTAATGATCAATTTAGTGATACCCGAGCCCTACCCATACCCTAGTTATTGATGTAAAATGTTGAGAACAATCAGCAGAACAACAGGTGTAGACCTTACAGTGAAATGCTTACTTACGAGCCCCTAACCAAAATACAGTTTAAAAAATATGGATAAGAATAAGAAATAAAAGTAACAAGTAATTAAAGAGCAGCAGTAAAATAACAATAGCAAGACTATATACAGGGGGGTTCCGGTACAGAGCCAATGTGCGGTGGCACCGGTTAGTTGAGGTAATATGTACATGTAGGTAGAGCTATTAAAGTGACAGAGAGTAGCAGCGGTGTAAAAGAGAGGGAGGGGGGGGGCTATGCAAATAGTCTAGGTAGCCATTTGATTAGGTGTTCAGGAGTCTTATGGCTTGGGGGTAGAAGCTGTTTAGAAGCCTTTGGACCTAGACGTGGCGCTCCGGTACCGCTTGCCGTGCGGTAGCAGAGAGAACAGTCTATGACTAGGGTGGCTGGAGTCTTTGACAATTTTTAGGGCCTTCCTCTGACACCGCCTGGTATAAAGGTCCTGGGTGGCAGGAAGCTTGGCCCCAGTGATGTACTGGGCCGTTCGCACTACCCTCTGTAGTGCCTTGCGGTCGGCTGAGCAGTTGCCATACCAGGCAGTGATGCAACCAGTCAGGATGCTCTCGATGGTGCAGCTGTCGAACCTTTTGAGGATCTGAGGACAACAACCTACAAACACTAGTGTCACCCGGCAAACAGAAACTGTCTACCGGACATTTCTACAGGACATAATCTACTTAGCTACGTGCAATACCATCTGTATGTACAGTATGTTTTTATAAGTCTATAGGTAAGTTTATAAGCATAAGTCACATTATATCAAACACATAATCAAAGGGATAACCACAGTACATTATCTACCTAATGATTTTACTGCTATAAAAAGCTACACAAATTCCATAACAATTGACTTATTCTCTCCCAATTTAAAATGCTATCTCGAGTGTTTGCAATGGTCCTTGGATCAGCTTGAGCAATGTCATAGCCCTCAAAAGTGAAACTTTCCAGATTCTCATCTCTTTTCATTTTTGTATCCAAGTTTATAGGAGAGTGGAACCCACCAACCTTCTGCAAACAAGTCAGAAATGTGTCTGGCCATGTTGTTGGCTCTGAGGGCAAGTAGTATAGTATATACCTGCAATAGATAATGGAGGTATTTAAATGTCAACGATTCCATAAAATGTCATACAAACGACTTGAAAAATAAATATCACAAATAGTACTTACTTCGATAGTTATCACTATAACAGAAGTCAGTGGAAGACACTGAAAAGAAAATAAACAACATGATACATGGCAGGATCTTACACCAAAGATGTCAAACTTTCACTTTGCATCCCAATGGCCATGACAATTTAACTTGCAAATATTAAGATCAATTTATTGGTCAATTGCCAACCAAAATTTTTGTTCCGCTTTAAACCAAACCTCTTGAAAGACAGGTTTTGGAGACACACAGGTTTTGGAGAGGTGCGGGGGGCTGCCACACTGGGCACCTAGAGAGCTGTTTACGTGCCTTGCTCAATGGCACAACAGCAGGCAATGACATCTAGGATTTGATACCTGCAACCCTCGTTGCCAGCTCACTTCCCACCAGATTTTTACTTCTTTATGAAGCTGCCATCTGCTGACCAAACTGAGAAATTGCAAAGTGATGAATGTTACCTCTTTTTGGTCAGCAGATGGCAGCTTCATAAAGAAGTAGAAGAGAGAGCGAGAGAGACCCTTCTGCACAACCATAGAGATCCTAGAATGGGCATGAACAAGAATGGTTATGAACCTTCTTATGACGGAGTTAAAGGTCACCGTTTTGGTCAACCATGGTTTGGCTTTTTGGTTTCTCATCAACAGCAAACGTTTGTGCTGGAAATTTAATTGGAGTAGGTGCTTGCAATTTGTTCTTTGTATTTGCAACTTTAACAATTGTTTCTATATTACAACAATAGAATACACAACTGCAACTTTTAAAACAGCCAGGCATCTCTTGATCGTCACCAGCATCTGTCCCAAGATCCCTGCTTGCCCTCGTAGCCCAGCCAGGCTTTGAAAGATTCCAGTGCAAAGCTAAGGCAAGCCAACTAACACTGGGGGCACCTGTCAGGAAGAACGGGGGGGGGGGGGGGGGGGGTCTCTACAGGCCCTAGGATTCACGATGCCGGAGAATGGGAGGGGTATGTGACAGGAAGGAGGTGCAGACAGAGCACAGCATCACACCAAGTAATCACTGAGGCAGCTTTGTTCTGTTATATGTGCAGCAATGGCCCCTATTGATATGTGTGCTCAAATCGAGGAAGCTGTCAATGGCACCTGGCAAGGGTTAGGGGCAGTAATGTTTGATGGCGTTGCTGAGGTCTACAGGGTGAGACATGGTGAGAAATATGGAAGAACATCACTGATATTATAATGCAAATGTTCCTGTGTGAGCATCACTAAGTCATAGCCTTGGAAGCCCAGGCTTCTCACATCAATGAGCTGGGACTATCTAAGTCATGTCAGATCACCTGAATGAGTCAAATTCTTATCATGTCAGAACATATTATTTGAGTTTGGTGATAATTGATTCAATACAACGTGCCCTTTTGGTCATTGTTTTTATTAGTTTTTATTTTTTGCAGGATCTGAGCACCTGTATATGCATCCAGCTGAACTGGCACTGGGTATGGGCAATGACAGGAGATGCATTTAGGTCTGTAATGGGCATGGGGGCAGTGTGCCCAGAGGCACCACTCTCTCACAATGGATGGGATAGAGGATGTTGTGAAGAGGAGCTTTGTACCCCAGGGAGGATGAGCCTTGAGCGCCCAAATCCGGAGGGCCACGAACGAAGCACATTCAGCTCTGGCCAAGGCACACTGTCATCGGAAGCATCACATAACGATGTCCACCCAAAAGCACTGCTAATATGCCTTGGTTTCTCCTGTGATAGGTTGTTTTGAAATTCCTCAATATTATAAGGAATCTAGTCATCATTCAGTTCAGTTTAGTTTAGTAAAAGTCATCAGGGCCAGGTTTATTTTTCACATGCCCATCCATCCTTGCCCAATGATTCTGAAAACCAGGTTGTTTTATTGTCACATACACCGGATAGGTGCAGTGAAATGTGTTGTTTTACAGGGTCAGCCATAGTAGTACAGCGCCACTGGAGAATATTAGGGCTAAGTGCCTTGCTCAAGGGCACATCGGCACATTTTTTACCTTGTCGACTTGGGTATTCAAACCAGCGACCTGTCGGTTACTGGCCCAACGCTCTGCGACACATAGTCAGTAGCGGACAGGATGAGGGATCCAGGTGGCTGTCTGTCTGTCTATCCATCTTACCCCACATTGCCGTTGTTCATTTCCTTCAAAACACATATGCACTTCCTCCTTTTTGAACCTGCCTAACTGCTTATTGATGTTTATTGCACAGTTAAAACCGATGACAAAGTTATCGTTGTTGTCTTGGTGTTGACATGGGAGCACAGTTATTTTACTGCTCCCTTTGTTCATAAAATATATATATTTATTTATTTACTTTTTACCCCTCCACCACCCCCCTCTTCGGACGACAAATATTGTAGTTATTTTTTTACAGCTTTTTTCTTACATATACGTACATTTTAACTATACATTTTACATACATGGTACTTTTATATATAACAACAATACATTACCAAGCAGACTTTTTAATCCCACCCTTCAGCCACTCTCAGCCCATCCCACCTATCACCATAGACCGCCCTTGTTTGGTTTCCATGTTCCATATATTTTTCAAATGTGCTGTGATGTTTTACAAAATGTTTGAATCTTTCTAATCGTTTGTTATCCACAGATTGTGATCTAAAGATGGAAACCTTTCCTACGAGTATTCTTATATTATTTATTGATTGGCTATGTCTTTTCAGATCGCCCAACACTGCCATTTGTAAGATTCATTTTAACTGAATGTTGTTTTCTTCATAAAATAGTTGCTGTCCCATCAATAAGATCCCCCTGATGATGTCTGAAAGGTGCCAAATATATCAGATTATCAATAAAGGACACAGATCATCAATAAATCAAGCTTTATTCAATGCATATCTAATTTGGACATTACTAATGATCACACCCACACACCACAAATGGATGATCAGGTCCAATTTTTACATCTCAACCATTAGCAGGGCAATAAGGAAGGAAGTCAACCCATTTTGGGGTCAGTCAGTGTCACGCCCTCTGTTTTTACATCAGTCTCTGCTACAACACAGCTGTCTCTCAGGAATACACATGTTGTACCCTCTGCTGTGTCTGGTACTTGTCATGCTTGACCGAAATAGGTAGTATTATTGCTCAGGTTATGATACTACTTAAAATGTAGAGTATGCGACTCACAATGTGGAGTATTTTAATTTCCTGTAGAATGTCAATGATCAGAATTCTGCTAGAAGTGCCACCCCTCCTGATTTA